>NC_138382.1:60440264-60488421 GCF_054177405.1 Leptonychotes weddellii
TTCCTCTAAATAAGGACATTTCTCTGTCCTTATCTTACTTGACCCATTAGTGGCATTTTACATTGTTAATCACTGTCTTTTAAAATTGACCCTACTCATGACACCATACTCCCTCGATTCTTAACCAACTTTCTGACAGCTCTTTCTCAGCCATCTTTGCCAGGTCCTCTTCCTCTGCCGATCTGGAAATGTTTGTGCACCCCTGAGTTCTTTGGCCCTTTTCTATTCTCCTTCTGCTCACTCTTCTTAGACCAGCTTATTCATACTGATGGATCCCACCACAGCCATTTGCAGGCTGATGCTTCTTCACTATGCATCCCCATTCCAGAACATTCTGCCACACTCCAACTGACCTATATATAAGGACCTCAAATTTAAAAATACTCCAAATCTACTTATTATTCTCCTACCTTGAAACATGCTACTAAATCCTGTTGACGATACCTTCCAATAGATTCTAATCCATTCTCTCTCCTTTAGCGCCCACTGTCACTTACTTAGTTCAGGTCATCTCCCCAGGACAATTGCAAGAATCTCTATCACTAATTTTACTGCACTTCTCTGCTCCTCTCCAACTTAACCTGCCATAGTGATCTATCTGAAAAGCCTGTAGAAATCCTTTCAATTGTTATGAATTGGGACGGAGGAGACAAACTTAGATTCATCTGCATACTCCACAAGACCTCCCATAATCTGGCCTCTGCCTCATGCATGAGCAAGTCTTCCATTATTTACCAACAAAACTACTTGAAGTTCCTAAAACACACCATATTATTTTAAGCCTTTTCATATCTATTTTCATGGATTAAAATACCCTCTTCCACTATCGATACATAAAGTAAACTCCTCTTTATCTTTCATTATCAAGTCTCAGCAGTCTCCTTCTTAGTCACACACACAAACATATCACCACCAGCAGAGAGGTGGTGTACCCTCCTAAATGTCATCATCTCTGCACCTTGCACACAAGAGATTAACAGTCATCACGCTAAACTCTTTATGACACAACTGCTGGACTTTGTGCTCCTTGAGGATACAGTCAGCCCCATAATTATCTTGTTATACTAATGCCCAGTGTGCCTGACACACAGTCCTCAATAAAGGCTCGTCGAATAACAAAAGGAAAAATGAATGAGGACACACGGCCACGAGAAATGAAGAATGACCTAAACAATGGTCTACCCCAAAGTGCAAAGTATTTAAATACAACTTAACTATATTTCCTAGCCAGTGGATCTCATTCATTCATTCATTCATTCATTCATTCATGCAACAAATGTTTATTGAGCACCCACGATACACAAAAAGCCATACCACACAAGAAACAAAGTGCTGGTAACAGAGTCTTCTCAGCTTTCTCAAATCACTGCAAACCCCGACAATACAAGAGCCTTCCTGGTCAATCCCACACATTCCCAATGGTCACTAGGAAGATAAAGAAAAAACATACACAAATTGGTAGAAAGATGACCCTAGGATGGTTAAGCATTATACTTAACCTTCTTCTTTAACACATCTCTAAGCTTATTCCTTCTTCCTTAACACACTCACCTGCTTTTTTCATCATGAATTTGGAGTTCACCATTGTCTCTATAAACATCTACATTATGAATTCCATATTATGCCAATTCTATTTCTAAAAGTTACAGCCTCAACATGAAAAACATTCCCAAATAATTTGGCTTTATCCAACTCATACCTCAAAACAGATACAAAGACAAATCAACATGAATAAAAATTTGCAGTGGTCTAAGGTGACAGATATTTATATCACATAAACAAATATATTTTCTATGAAAAATAAAGCTTTAACAGACCTAAAAGAAAAAAATAGAACAGTTACATAATTGTAGAGAAAGGGAAGGCTACTTTAGCATAATGCCAAAGCAAAAACCATACAAGATTGATAGAGGTGACTATCTAAACATTTAAAGCTTCTTCATATTTAAAAAAAAAAAAAAAGGAAATGCATACTGGAAAATGTTTTACATCATATGAATGCCATTAATATCTTAAAAATTTTAAAAGATTTATATATGATATAGTTTAAACAAATAAAAAAAAAACTACAAATAACCATCCTAATAGAAAAACAATTGATAAACATGAATGAAAATTTATAAGAGAAAATCAAATGGTCCATGAGCATAAGAAAAAGTTGTAATTCACCTTTCAAAGAAATGGTCAAAGAACCCTCAGTGTTAATTAAGTATGGTACTTTCAAATACTGTGATCACAAGTTTCAATATGGAACAATCATCCTGACCCTTCAGGAGGACTCTAGCAACATCTATCAAAAACCAAACAAGCGGGCGCCTGGGTGGCTCAGTTGGTTAAGCGACTGCCTTCGGCTCAGGTCATGATCCTGGAGTCCCGGGATCGAGTCCCACATCGGGCTCCCTGCTCGGCAGGGAGTCTGCTTCTCCCTCTGACCCTCCTCCCTCTCATGCTCTCTGTCTCTCATTCTCTCTCTCGCAAATAAATAAAATCTTAAAAAAAAAAACCAAACAAGCATACTCTTTGACCTAGCAATTCTGCCTCAAGATATTTATCCTGGGGAAATAATCAGTGGCCTATGCTAAGACAACTATATGAGGACATCTATTACAACACTGTTTGTAACAGAGAAATTGAAAGCAAACTTAAGGTTCCAAGGAAGGGGATTATTTAAGTAAAAAATATATTTGAAGGATGACATGTGTCCTACAATTAAAAAGTCCCACTTTAGACTTCCTTGCCAGGAATACTAAGAACAAATTACCCTCAATACCCTCCCAGTACAAAATCATATAAAACTGCGGAGTACTTGTATACATACGCCTAACGTACACACAAACCCACACCTGCCTCCATAAATGCCTAGCCAAGCTGGCCAAAAAAGTAATGAACCTCTTGGAAAGCCAAAATGTGTTCAGAAATCAGTCAAGGTGAAAGGACACTGAACCTAGTAACCAGTTGTATCCCAAACCCAGGTGACTTCTAATTTTGACCTTCACAGGCAGAAAGCAAGTCAAAGAGTCGACTGCACCACCCAGGCACCCCAATGCAAGATTTTTCTGATCTGACACACTTTGAGTTCTCAAAGAATTCCCAAAGAAAAAGTTCCTAGAAATGTGAGATCACATTAAAAAAAAAAACAAAAAACGCAAAACAAATGAGGAAGCAAGCCAACAGATACAAGAATCATTAAAAACAACAAATAGAGTCAGAACTACAAAATCTATAGATAATGGAATTATCTGATACAGCCTATAAAATAAAAATGTTTACGGGTGCCTCGGTGGCTCAGTCAGTTAAGCATCTGCCTTCGGCTCAGGTCATGATCCCAGGGTCTTGGGATCGAGTCCCACATTGAGCTCCCTCCTCAGCAGAGAGTCAGCTTCTCCCTCTCCCACTCCCCCTGCTCGTGTGTGCACACGCGTGAGTGCTCGCTCTCTCTCTCTCTCAAATAAGCTTTAAAGAAATAAAAAATGTTTATATGTTTCACAATCAAAGGAGATACATTAAAGGTGTGACAGAGTAAGAAATGACCATGCAGCTCTGAAAAAGACCTAGTTTCTAGAAATGAAAAACACTGTATTTCACACTAGAAACTCAATGGGTGAATTAAATAACAGATTAAGTGCAACCAACGGGAAAATTAGTAAATGGGACCATTGCTACAAAGAAACAACACAGAATGGAAGATGGAGACAAAGAGATGAAAATTTGAAAGTGAGGTCAGAGGTAGGAATGATAATGAAAGAGTCTCAACATAAATGAAGATCCAGAATCAGAAAACCAAGAGGAGTAGAGTGTTATTCAAAGAAGTAATGGACAAGGGGCGCCTGGATGGCCCAGTCATTAAGCGTCTGCCTTCGGCTCAGGTCATGATCCCAGGGTCCTGGGATCGAGCCCCGCATCAGGCTCCCTGCTCAGCGGGGAACCTGCTTCTCCCTCTCCCACTCCCCCTGCTTGTGTTCCCTCTCTCGTTGTCTCTGTCAAATAATAAAAATCTTTAAAAAAAAACACACACACAAAGAAATAATGGACAAAAATGCCCTATACTTGGTGGTAGACATGATTCTCAGATTCAAGAAACGGCAAAATCAAACAGAAATCTACACCAAAACAAATACAGCATATATTGATGCAAAAATGTTTGATATGAGGGGCATCTGGGTGGCTCAGTGGTTAAGCATCTGCCTTTGGCTCAGATCATGATCTCAGGGTCCTGGGATCGAGTTCCACATTGGGCTCCCTGCTCAGGGGGGAGCCTGCTTCTCCCTCTCCTTCTGTCCCTCCCCCTTGCTCATGTGCGCACGCTCTCTCTCAAATTAAAAAAATATATATTTGATATGTTCCTAATTAAAAAAAAAGGCAGTATATTATGCTCTAGGGTCGTTTTTATAAGAAGTGTGGGTTTACATAGAAGAACTGGTTTTTAAAATGGTTAGTGTATGCTTATTGTTAAGTGGAAATATTTGTCAATTTTTGATTTATGCTTTTTAATCTTTTCCAGGGATTCTGAATTGTATATGTATCACTTTTGTAAGAAGTTACTAAAACTTTTTAAAACAATGCTGAACATATTTATATATTCGAGTATATGAAGAAACATACTAAAATGTCAACATCTAATATTTCTAGATTATAAGAATTTGAATGATTTTTACCTATAGTTTCTAATCCATGATCAAATAATTATATGTATAAATATAGATAATTATATGTATAAATACAGAAGGAAAGAGGTGGTATTTTAAAACATTAACAGTGGCCTTACAAAAATGCTGTTACTACATGATTTATAATTTTTATATTTTACAAATTTTCATTTATTTTATTATTATCATTTACATTTTATACATTTCCATTTGTTGTTTCAAAATTCAGAAAAATCAAAACAAATAAACAAAATAACAACAAAAAATTAACATATGCATATGGATACATAGGTGAGTCAGTTGGTCTTAGAATTCTGGGTAGAACTTTGTGTAAAAAAAAAAACCCCTTTAAAACAATCAAAATTGAGAACAAACATGCAGCGTATCCACACATTTACATACAAGGTTTTCAGAGACTTGCTGCCTTTAAATGTTAAAATTCTAAAGCACACAACAAAAACACGTGATCTCCTAAGCGACCTACAGGAGGGTAACAGGCAGAAATGACAGAATGCTAGCAGTCGCTGTGTCTGGTGGTGCAGCTTCCTTCTTGCATTAATGTCAGGGGGAGGGAGAGAACAAGAGGGCTAGTCAGGGTTTCTCAATGTTGACACACATCTGGCCCCAATTTTGAGTCTTGGGAATCAGAGCAGTGCAAACAAGAGAACCAGGAAAGTAAGACAGGAACTAAAACCACCTATCTTAAAACACATTAAAATTTAGAATTATTGGCACTTAGAGGGGGAAAGTCAACATTGACTAGGGCCTTTCAACATAAGGAGAAAAGACCAATGTGACCAAGGAAATGGGGCAAAGCTAATAATGCGTGGCGGTTACCACTTCTCTTTAATGACCTCAAAATTGACAGATCCATGATTTGTGTGTTGGCATAGAGTATCTTCAACCTAAAAACCAGATTTTAATCTCTATTCAGGAATAAAAATTCAGACTATAGGCAGCATACTTTTTTTTTTTTAAAGATTTTATTCATTTATTTGACAGAGAGAGACACAACGAGAGAGGGAACACAAGCAGGGGGAGTGGGAGAGGGTGAAGCAGGCTTCCTGCGGAGCACGTAGCCCAATGCGGGGCTCGATCCCAGGACCCTGGGACCATGATCTGAGCCGAAGGCAAACGCTTAACGACTGAGCCACCCAGGCGCCCCTAGGCAACAACATACTTTCATGAGACTTTAAATATGCATTATTATTAGCAAATGACAGGAGAACCTCACATCGCCTGGTTGAGTTCACACAAAATGTCAGGACTCCCCCTCTCTTTCTATAAGCAGATCCCTAACCAAAGGACAGGAATACAAAGTCTCAGAACAAAACTTTTAATTTATTCTATCCAGTCTTCGTCTGATCTCTAAAGGAGTGATTCTGCAGTGCTTTCCAAATTCACAGCAGACCTGATGTATAAACATCGAATCATCAAAGACAGTTCGAGAGAGCACTCTGCTTCCAGAAAGATTATAAGCAAAAATGAAGAGCTTCTACACCTGCAAATAATAAACTTCAAAGGCAACCCCAAACGAGCCTGGCATTTATCACTAGCGTGCATAAGTATGTGTATGTATACTCAATCAACCAACTATGGTTTACCTAGTCTTCTTTAACCCTGGATTCTTGTATAGTGTCCTTAAATGTGTTCATGAAATTAATAGCATCTCCCAAATGGAAGGAAATTTCTAGTCTAGTTCTACCTCTCATTCAATGCTTTAATCTCATCTACATTCTCCAGTAGCTGCTGGAAACTTCCAATGATGGGAAGCTCACTACCTTCCAAGGCCACTCATGAAGTCCTCAGTAGGTTGCTTCCTCAAAATTCTCTCAGATGTAGTTCATGTCATCCTGACTGAGAAGCCCATCCATGGGACCCAGCTGCTCTTCTGTGATTAAACTGAATCTCATCCTTCAAACACTTGAAGGTGTAGCAGGCAGATTAAGGTGTAGCAGGCAGATGAACATAGAGGTCAGGTCACCCGTTTCTTTCATCATTTCTCATAATGCATTTCACACATCCTTCAGAGAACTTTCCACTCTCCACTCAGAGCACAGCTACTCTCAAAAACACCTGACAGTACAGTACCCTTGCTGGATGGTTCTGCCCAAGCCAAAAGATGGTGAAACCAACCTCTCATTTGCACTCATGTTAATTTTCATCTATGAGGTGTATAGAGAACACACTGCAATGAAAGAAAGTCTACAACATGGTATAACAGCCATTTCAAACGGGCCCCGATTCAGAAAACGCTACTACTATGAAATGGAGAATTATAAAAATCGAAGTTCTGAAATCCACTGTTTCTCAAAGAAAATGTGGTCCACCAATAGAGTTTGCTTAAAAAATGCAAAGTCCTGGGGTGCCTGGGTGGCTCACCCGTTAAGCATCGGCCTTCGGCTCAGGTCATGATCCCAGGGTCCTGGGATCGAGCCCCGCATCAAGCCTGCTTCTCCCTCTCCCACTCCTCCTGCTTGTGTTCCCTCTCTCGCTGTGTCTCTGTCAAATAAATAAATAAAATCTTTAAAAAAAAAAAAAAAAGCAAAGTCCTGGATCCTTCCCAAGTTGCATGAATCAGAACCACTGTGAGAGGGCCTGGGACTTTGAATTTTCAATATACTCTGGTGATTGTGACACACAGGAACAAGGGAGCACCAGTGCCCTACCCCATGACTGCTAAATTGCTGTTGCTTTACCACACACAATTCTCCCTCGCCCTCTCCCTCCATCTCCTGGCAGTCCACAAAGGCAGAAATGAAATGACAAGTACCATCTAACTTGATTTCAATTGATGGCTCAACTGGGATTCGAACCAAATAATGGTAATCACTTCTTTTAGTTCCGTCCAAGCTTGTCCCTAAAAAAGAACAGTTATCTGGGATGTAGTACTAGGAGGAAGAGGAGAGGGGCCTGAGTATTGGATGGGGCTAAATTTGGGGAAACAGCCTAAAGCAATTATTCATGGTTGATCCTTGGAGGTAAGTGGTACAAAGCTGAGAAACCGTTCAATGTGGAGGAACCTGCCAAAAGAGGAGAGAAGGAAGGAAATCCCAAGCAACAGAGAAGGGGAATTCCTGTGACTCTACAGGACACACCAGTTGGATTCAGCCTGTGGCTTTGTGAAGGTTCTGTTGTTGCACTCTTAGAATGTTGTCGAGTTCTCCCGTATTCAAACGAAGCTTTATGCGATTTAGAAAACATTCTTCCGGGGGGCGCCTGGGTGGCTCAGTCGTTAAGCGTCTGCCTTCGGCTCGGGTCATGATCCCAGGGTCCTGGGATCGAGCCCTGTATCGGGCTCCCTGCTCCGCGGGAAGCCTGCTTCTCCCTCTCCCACTCCCCCCGCTTGTGTTCCTGCTCTCGCTGTCTCTCTCTCTGTCAAATAAATAAATCTTTAAAAAAAAAAAAAGAAAAAAGAAAACATTCTTCCCCAGGTAAGCAAACTCAAAATCAAAGTCTGTGTTTGCAGCAACAAGAACCAAAATCCAAGAGTCACTTTTATATGCAGGGATGAGGATCAAAGTTATTTCTTCAAATATCAAGGAGAAATCCTAATCCTGAACACAAACTGTACCCGTCACAATTCTTTCTGTTGTTTTGGGTCCTAGTTTTTCAAAATACACTTCATTCTCCTGCCAAATACAGATGCAAACTGCAGACAAAACATCCTACCACAAAACTAAATCTGAAAATGCCCAGGACCAACAAATCCACAATAAAGGGGGCTAAAATCCAAACCCCAAATGGTAAGTGTAATAACGATGATCCTTACCATGTGGTAAAAGATGAATCTAATTAATGTTACCTTAAAAAGAATTTCAGTAACTCCTCTCTTTCCTGTTATAATTGCCCATGATAGGCCTCAAAAGCCAGCAGTTTGGTGGAGACATTTTCTGACCAATGTACTTCTTCACCCTGTGTGAACTCTATGAACCAAGCAGACCATAATCTGTCAAACATTTACAATTGCAAGGGGATCAATAAAAATGGAATTGTCATACGGTTGCTTTCTAGATTGCTCCGATTCTAAAGTAACAAAGGAAAGGAAAAAAACAAGTAGTGACCCAAAAAATGACATTCTGTTAAATCAGGAGACTGGAAGGGACCTTAAAGATTATCTACTAAATCCCTCGGCCCTCCATTCCCTCTTCGAAACAACGCAGTTATCAAGCAAATCTTTATCAAGGGCAATTTCAACATATTCAAAAGTCTGACCTCTCTGCTTAGACCCCTCATTACTCAGAATCACCCCGTGACACTTCAAAATCCCCCTTTCTAACTGGAACTGGACATTCATGCAGCTGTTTTCACTCACATACAATATATCTGCCCTTGGATGTCAAGTTCCCAGCTTCCCACCCCTCTGTTTCCCCGGCTCATCAGCCCTGTCCAATCAAAATGCCACGGTCCACCCCCTGAGCTCTCCACACACCAACCTGCTACCTCTCAGGCTCCTTTCTGCCCTTTAACACCCAATTCTGATTAAACTCCAAACTGCCTGTTCTGCTCCCACTCACAGCCTCCAGAGGTCCCATGGAGAAAACTGAAGGACAAGATGAAGATGTATTCTAATCTCAGCAGAGCCCACAACAACAGCCGTTAATGCTGTCACTTCTCTCTGCTCTCTTCCATTTCTCATGGTGTTTCTTCTAAGCCTTTAATCCTTCCAAAGAAGCTCCGTAACTTTCACATCCATCATAGAGAAATCAGTAGGCATCAGGCAAGAACCCCCTTTAAGTTCTTCCCTTCCTCTTCTGCTCTTCCCTACTGCCCATCACTTGAATAATCTGGGCCATTTTTTCACATATCTTCTCTGGCTTACCCACCACACACAGCCTAGACCACGCCTCTTCAAACCTGGATGCATACTAGAATCACCAGGTAGCTTCCCTGTTAAGAGCTGAACTGTATCCCCCAAAGATTAATATGTTGAAGTCCCAACCCCTAGTACCTCAAAATCTGCCCTTATTTGGACATGGGGTCCTTAAAGAGTTAATTAAGTTAAAATGAGGTCATCAGGGTGTGCCCTACTCCAATATGTCAAGTGTCTTTACAAGAAAAGGAAATTTGTACGTGTACACACAGAGGAAAGATGTGAAGATACAGGGAGAGATCATCTACAAGCCAAGAAGAGATGTCTCAGAAGAAACCAACCCTCCAATACCTTGGTCTTGGGACTTCCAGCCTCCACAATTGTGAGAAAAATTTCCATTGTTTAAGCCACCCAGTCTGTGGTATTTTGTTATGGCAGCCCTAGCAAACTCATACACTTTTCATGCCCTCCCTATTCTCTCTGACATCTCTATCTTGGTGAATGTTTGGTGATTCCATTATTACTCCTCATCCTCCTAAATATCTTTCACCTCTGCCTCCTTCCCTCCAAACCCACTATCACTGCCTTAATTCAGGCTCTCATTATCCCCTCCTAGGATATTCCAGTCGCTTCCACCTCCCATTTCACTTGGCTGTGTGGAGAATCATCTTCCTGAGACAGAAATCTACCAGGCCAATGCTGTTTCAAGCCCTTCCACAGTTCCCTACTGCCTCAAGTCAGACCTCCTGGAGAATAGCATACAGAGTCTTCCAACTCCTTCCTGCTTCAGCCATAACCTCCTTTGCTCGTTAAGCTCCCTCACTTTGGATCCACCTAGAACTTCCCTAACACGTAATGCTGATCCATGCAATGTCTGTACACATTCACTTGGCTCAAGGGGGGGAAGAGCCTCCCTTGGCCAAACTCTATGGCAAACACCTACGTCATCCTTCCAGTCTCAGGCTCAGAATCACTTCTCAATGAAACCTTTTACGAACCTCCTCCCCACCCAGATTAATTACTACCTGTTCTTTGCTGCCTCTGGAATTTATACATTCTTCACATTACACCGTGACCATACTTTGGCAGGTGTCACCAACACAAATACCCACAGGACCAACCAGGTATCATAAATCAATGAAGTATCTAGCAAAAACACATCTTAAATGTGCATGATACAGAAAGCATGCTTGCTTTAAAACCAATCATAATGACTGCTCGCTGTCATACATTTTAAAACCTTGCACTAAATAAAATGCAGAGGGAGCCAAGTTCATTTAGCCAAAGGCACACAATGTCAGGGCCTTCATTTCTCTTCCTTCTACTTCTTGAGGAGAAAAAGCTACAGAACACGCCTATGGGCATTTTCATAGCCTGACTACCTGTGGTTCATAGACTGATCCATGTTCACGCTACCCTCAATGGGACTGACGCTTAAAGCACACAGATACACACTTTGCCAGTTACAAGGAAAGGATGCAGTGTTAAGTTGAACTCAACTGTTACTCAATTTTTACCAAAAATATTTTGTGAGAAATAACATACACAGGCAATATCTTGAAAGGTACCGAGCCCACTGTTCCACAAGGAACATGGAAGGTCTATCCTTGAACAGAGCCACACCAGCAAAGGGCTACTTGTCTGAACTATCTTGCTTTGACTCCCACAGAATTGCTCTTCTGAGATAAGCTTTGGCATTACGCCCTTGACCCATATTGAGCAACATTATTTTTTGAACTCCACTGTTATATTCATTATAAAGATTGTGCTTCGAGACATTGTTAATTATACTAACATATCTCATGTTTCAAGAACCATAAATAAAATCTTCTCTCCTCCCAGGGCCATGACAGTTGTACACTCTCTTTAGTCCTAATGCTCACAGGTGTCCGGATCATAGAGCTGATCATGTCCCCTCTTCGTGTCAACTATTAGGAAGAAGAGTGAAATGTGAGGTCCTTTCCTAATAACGTGGGTAGGACCCCTCAGGGGACCCTCCATCTTGATCTTTGCTTAAACTCACACTCTTTTTCTCTCTGCATTTCCTTCCTGTGCATATTAAACTTATTTTTCTGCAGGAGGGAAATGCACAACTAACACAGTATTTTCAGTTAGTTCCCACCTCTACCGTTGGTCAGTTTTTTAAAGACAAGGCCTTCCTCTCACTCATTTTGTATCTCTAGAGTCTAATAAGCAATCATTTATTGTCAAATTGAATTACATCACATGTGATTACTTCCAGTTATGAATGAAATGGTAAACTACCTCCTTCTTAAGGAAGGTCATTTAATTTCCTCAGAAGAATAAAAGTGGCCTCTGTCCTTAATACCAATGGTGTCTGGAAGGCATCATGGGGACGAGTTTCAGGAAAACACAGTAAACAAGTACAGGTATAAATACTACATAACTTTTACTTACTTGCTATCCATTTTTAGAATATTTGTTCCATTTGCTAGTAGTTAACCAGTTCTTTTGTAGAAGCCTATTAACCAGGAATATTCCACAATCAGCTGATACAGTGAATGCAGTTAAAACAAAATATTTTATGGCATATTAAAATCTGTGCATCAAAGAGTACAGGACCGAGGGAAACCTCAAGAAGATGTTCTCTGTTAGAATATAAAACTGAGGGGGGAGTGAAAATATCACCACAAAGGAGAGAAGTATATCCACTAGTGAGGTCAGATCAGTTCCACTCAGTATCATCCAGGACTGATTATTATTAAAGCTTGTTGCTCTGATCATTTCCCAAGTTCTACAAATCCACATTTACACAAATTTCAATCTTTAAATTTTTCTTAAATTCAGCTGGTAGTAGTGTGAAGTGTTATCATTGTTTTGGAAAGCAATTTAATCATTTCTCATCACTAGTCATAAAAATCATCCCTACTTTTTGAGGCAGTTAAGACTGTAACTAGGAATCTACTCTAAAGAAATCATCTGAGGGGTGCCTGGGTGGCGTAGTCAGTTAAGCCTCTGACTCTTGGTTTATGCTCAGGTTCAATCTCAGGGTCTTGAGATCAAGCCCTGCGTGGGGTTCCATGCTCAGCGCGGAGTCTGCTTCTCTCCCTCTTTCCCTCTGCCCCCCTCCCCTGTGCACGTGCGTGATCTCTCCCTAAAAAAATAAATAAGTCTTGGGCGCCTGGGTGGCTCAGGTGGTTAGGCGACTGCCTTCAGCTCAGGTCATGATCCTGGAGTCCCGGGATCGAGTCCCACATCGGGCTCCCTGCTCTGCAGGGAGCCTGCTTCTCCCTCTGACCCTCCCCCCACTCATGTACTCTCTCTCTCTCTCTCTCATTCTCGCTCTCTCAAATAAATAAATCTTTAAAAAATTATATTTAAATAAATAAATAAGTCTTAAAAAAAAATGATCTGAAATGCAGAAAAAACCTTGCACAAAAAGGTGTTCACTGAAGTGAGGTAGAGCTACTGCTGGAATTAAGGTCACCTTTAATTAGGATATACTATTAAGACAAAGGACAGGATATTCATTGTACCCAATAAGATTCTGACCCTATAAAATGTACCAAGAGATTAGAAGGAAATATCTCATAAAAAGTTGACAATTGCTGTCTCCAGGTGGTAACTGTAACTAGTTTTTACCTTTATATATTTTTTTATATCTACAATGAACACATATTACTTGTGTAATTTATAAGTTTATTTAGAAAACCTTTTTTAATATACTTGGAAATCATATGATATTACTCTCAAATTAGTGATCCCACTCTTCATTAGTCTCAGAAAATAACATAAGCCATTGGGTGCAGTGTTTTTTAAAATAACAAAGAAATGAGAAAACTAAATGTCCAAAAATAGGACAATGGTCAAATGAACACAGTTTAACAACTTAATCCAAATGGATTACTATTAGGCTATTAAAAAATACAATGATTCAGACAATACGGTCACATCTAACAATAAATAGAAAATGGTCAGCAGAGGCACAAAAATAGACACATGGATCAATAGAATAAAATAGCCCACAAATAAACCCATGCTTACATGGTCAATGAATCTACAACAAAGGAGGCAAGAATGTACAATGGGGAAAAGAAGGTCTCTTCAACAAATGGTATTGGGAAAACTGTACAGCTACATGCAAAAGAACAAAACTGGACCACTTTCTTACAGCATACATAAAATAAACTCCAAATAAAGACCTAAAATGTGAAACCTGAAACCATAAAGTTCCTAGAAGGAAACATGGGCAGTAATCTCTTTAACATCAGTCATAGAAACATTTTTCTAGCTATGTCTCCTGAGGCAGGGGAAACAAAAGCAAAATTAAACTATTGGGACTTCATCAAAATAAAAAAGCTTCTGCACAGCTAAGGAAACAATCAACAAAACAAAAGACAATCTACTGAATGGGAGAAGATATTTACAAAAGACATATCTGATAAAGGGTTAGTATCCAAACTATATAAATAACTTACACAACTCAACACCAAAAAAACAAGTAATCCAATTTAAAAATAGGCAGAAGATATGAATAGACATTTTCCCAAAGAATAAAGATGGGCAACAGACACATGAAAAGATGCTCAACAGCACTCATCATCAGAGAAATGCAAATCAAAAGTATAATGAAATATCACCTCACACTTGTCTGGATGGCTAAAATTGAGAACACAAGAAATAACAGTGTTGGCAAGGCTCTGGAGAAAAAGGAACCCTCATGCACTGCTGGTGGGAATGCAAATTGGTGCAGCCACTGTGGAAAACAGTATGACGTTCCTCAAAAAATTAAAAATAGAGCTACCTTATGATCCAGTAATTCTACTGGGCATTTACCCAAAGAAAACAAAAACACAAATTCAAAAAGATAGATGCATCCCTATGTTTATTGCAGCATTATTTACAATAGTCACGATATGGAAGCAACCCAAGTGTCCATACATAGATGAATGAAGATGTGGTGTGTACACACACACACAAATGGAGTATCACTCAGCCACAAAAAAGAATGAAATCTTGCCATTTACAACAACATGGATCAATCTAGAGGGTATAATGCTATGTGAAATAAGTCAGTAAGATGATCACATGATTTCACTCCTACGTGGAATTAAAAAAAAACAAAACAGACAAAAAAACAGACTCTTGAATATAGAGAACTGGTGTTTGCCAAGGGGAGGTAGGTGGGGGGATGGGTGAAATCGGTGAAGGGGATTAAGAGTACACTTATTGTGATGAGCACTGAGTTATGCAGAGAATTGTTGAATCATTATATTGTATACCTGAAACTAATATAACACTGTATGTTTATTATACTTGAATTTAAAAAAATTAATTAACTTTTTTAAAAAAGAAAATGGTGAACAGAAACAAAAACACATTTGTTAACTCTAGGTAGAAGTGGACCATAAAATAGACCACAGTGGAAATAGGCCATAAAATTAACATGATTAAATGAAAAATATACTACATTAGGGAACTGCAAACATGAGTGGGTTTGTTTATTTAAATATTGCCACAATGCAGTGGTTTCATAATGTCTGGTTTCAGAAAATTTTTAAGCATTTTAAAGAATATTCTAATCAGTGTTTTTATATAAAAACATTTTTTAAAGGAGTTGAACAGTTTTAAATACCTTAAGATATGTTTACTGAAAAATTACTAGCTGAGTTATTCCACCATCAAAATGGGACGAAAAAGGAAGGGACCTAGGTAAGTAAATGATTAGGTCAGTGCATTCTCCTTGTATTAGAATTAGCCCCAAATAGTCCACTAACCTCTGCCATAACAGCAATGGGCACGTTTAAAACTTTTTTCCCAAAATTAATGGAATGTTAAGTATGTTTTACAGTAACTATTATAGGAATAATATATTTAGACATGAAACCTGAGCTGATTCTTGCTACTAGAGAAGGTATTTAACAAGGTCCCTAATCCCTGAATCAGATAAGAATTTGTGATTTGTGGTACTCCACTTTGAGGTGGCCAAATGCTTGAAGAGTTGCCAAGACTCCATTTCCCAAGGTCATGATGACAAAGTCCTGCTTGAGGGTTGACATTCCCTTAAACAAGCAGAGATGTTCAAGTGATGCTCCTAACTCTGAAGATAAAATTCCTCCAGGGAGTTGTAGATTTCTTTCTACACAACTTTTCTCCTAGAGCTATCCAGGATGCCTTTCCTGAGAACACTGGGCAGTGCATGAGAACACTCTGTGCCTCTTTCTAGCTTTGTCTGCCTTGAACTTAACCTAACTCCGTAACTCCAAACCCTTCTGATTCACTTATTTCCAGTACTAGCCTTAAGCAATACCTGTGCCTATTACCTGCCTGGATTTATGCCCAACCTGGATCCCAACCACCAGCTACACGACCTGCCCCTGCCTCATCCCGCATCAGGAGCCCTGAGGTCCTGGCCAGGTTTCCATACAGTATGAGCTTAAAGAGAAAATAATTCAACAGCAAATAAAGGAATATGAGCTGATGAATCAGCACCAAAACACACTAAGTAAAATACCCACAGCTACCTGAACTTCTTGAATAAATACTATGAATGAGGAATTAGATAAAGCTCAAACAGAAAAAGCATGCATCTTGTCTTTTTTCCTCAAGTATATTTTACTCAAAAATAAGAGCAAGTGAAATAAAGCACTCCTAAGTAAAATAGTGACTTAAAATTTTGAAATTACCAAAAAATCTACTTTAATCAACTCTTTTAATGTGTACGAAAAATGGAGTCAAGTATTTTTCTTCTGTTCCACATAAGACCCATTCTTTATCAAATATTCCTTAAACTTGGAATAGTCATTAAAACTGAATTAGTCCTCCATGTGATTCCTTAGCCCTTAAGTCTCTTTGAAATAACATCACTCACTGTTCAATTGGTTTTTATAAAATGTGGATTATATATAACTTAGATACTGCACATTTCCCCCAAAGCAAATACTCAGAAAATAAACTGAATGAAGATGATTTTTCATCTTCAGAGACTCTCAAAGGTTAAAAAAAAAAAAAAAAAAAAATTTCAAGTATGGGCAAACTGCAAACCAGGATGGTAAAGCCGTAAAGATCTGCCCAGGAAAGTCCTAATCTTTGCCCACCCATCCATGTTGCCAAGAAAAGTACTAGATGTGTCATCCAATGAGCCTGGCCTTACAATACACATAAGGACGTAAATACCTGGAGTTCTCCCACATTTAGTTTGAGCTTGTCAGACTAAATTAGCTCAATGTTCTTTGAACATTAAACAGCCAGAGCAAAGTTGAAAATAAAAAGTACAGAGTCACCGAATGAGAACGATTAGTGCAAACTGATTCTAAGTCCTCTATTTTTATTTTTTTACTTGAGTACAGTGGACAATGTCACATTAGTTTCGCGTGTACGAGATAGTAATTCAACTTCTCTCTAGGTTCTGCTCTGCTCACGAGAGTAGCTACATCGGGCACCACACAACGCTATTCCAGTATCACTGACTATACTCCCTATGCTGGACGTTTCATTCCCATGACTTACTCATTCCACAACTGGAAGCCCGTATCTCCCACCCACCCATCCCCTTTACTCACTTTGCCCATCCCCCCACCTCCTCCTCTCTGGCAACCATCAGTTTGTTCTCTGAATTTATAGGTCCAATTCTTTTGTTCATTTTTTTAGATTCTGCTGCTGAGTGAAATCATATGGTACTTGTCTTTCTCAGTCTGACCAAGCCCTCTTTTAAGACAACAACCTGAAGGCCTGGAAAGCGTGGGTACGATCAAAGGCCCACGGACACTGGTGACAAAATTGGCACTTGACTCCTGATCTCGCATCTGTCTCATTTAGTTTCAAATTTACTTTATGAATTCCCAACTTAAAATATATTTTTAAAAAAACTCTTCACACAGGGGCGCCCGGGTGGCTCAGTTGGTTGGGCGACTGCCTTCGGCTCAGGTCATGATCCTGGAGTCCCGGGATCGAGTCCCGCATCAGGCTCCCTGCTCAGCAGGGAGTCTGCTTCTCCCTCTGACCCTCCCCCCTCTCATGTGCTCTCTCTCTCTAATAAGTAAATAAGATCTTTAAAAAAATTTTAAAAAATAGGGGCGCCTGGGTGGCTCAGTTGGTTAAGCAACTGCCTTCGGCTCGGGTCATGATCCTGGAGTCCCCAGATCGAGTCCCGCATCGGGCTCCCTGCTCAGTGGGGAGTCTGCTTCTTCCTCTGACCCTCCCCCCTCTCGTACACTCTCTCTCTCTCAAATAAATAAATAAAATCTTTAAAAAAAAAAAAAAAAGGGCGCCTGCGTGGCTCAGTCGTTAAGCGTCTGCCTTCGGCTCAGGTCATGATCCTGGAGTCCCGGGATCGAGTCTCGCATTGGGCTCCCTGCTCGGCGGGGAGTCTGCTTCTCCCTCTGACCCTCCCCCCTCTCATGCTCTCTCATTCTCTCTCTCAAATAAATAAATAAATAAAATCTTAAAAAAAAAAAAACCTCTTCACACAGCTTTAGAAAAGGTGAGGGGAGAACCCTAAAAATCCTACTATGGCAAAATAAAAAAAAAAATCCTCACAGTAAAAATTCCTAATTCCATTATTGGAAACAAAAAAGCCACTGAGAAGCTATGAAACATCCACCCAACCACCTGGTCCTCACTTACCAAAACTTAATTTCCGTGTTTTACTTTCTTCCAAATTATGCGTAGTTACTAAATTGGTAACAACGCTGTATGAGTATTTTCTTTTTTAATCCAACCAAAACTACATCTACATATCCAGGCAGAGCTTTATACAGTTCCTAAAGCAGAGCAAGCCACAAAATTGCTATAATATAAAACTGCTTCAAAACATACACCTACACCTACCTCCCAAAAATATCCTTTCTATTCCTACCTGAATTTTGTTAAGTGGGGGAAGGAAAGTCACAAATAGAAAGGCCCACTATGTATCACAAAAAATTGCCAACTCATCAAACCGAAAGGCCCACCTTCCGTCATTCACTTCTAGTACTCTATTTGGCTTCTATTACTCAATTCTTCCATGACTCTACAGTCCCATGTTCACACAACCCACCTCAGCCCTGCAGTTAACCCCTTCTCATTCTGCAGAGCTAATCAAATGTCACTTCCCCAGGGAAATCCTGACTCACCCCAAAGTCAGATAAGGTTCTCCATTTAATCTGTTTTGAAACTCCCTGTTCTTCTTCCCTTCTAATGCTCATATTTTGTAAGTATATATTTGAGTGATCATTTGGTCAGTATCCCCCTTCCCACCAGACTCCATGCTTCATGCCTCCAGTGATAATGACTACTTTATGTACCACTCCATTCCCAGCTACCAGCACAGGAACTGGTATTGTACATAATAAAGACATGTTGAATAGTGAATGGCCCTAATTCCACATAGAGCAGCAACACACCAGATCACTGTTTTCAAAATTTCTGAGTTATGACCAGCATTTTTTAATGAAAATGAACAGACCATAATAGAAAACATAGGAACAAAAAATGTTATAGTTTTCTGTTTGTAGTTAAGCTGCATGAAACTTGTTTTATTCACGTATATAACCATTGCTAACCTTGGGGCATGGTCAAAAAAAAAAAAAAAAAACACGTTGAAAGCCACTAAACCAGATGTCCCAATACAACTCCTCCCAACTTCCCATTAAAATGCTCAAGAAGGTGCACCAAACAGCAAAGATCAGCAACAGTACTAGAAAGAGGTGGGGGGGGGAAGCCAAAATCAAGCCATTATTTCCACTACACTCTTTGAAAGATGGATATGCAGCACATTCTTAGATCACATAAATCTGAAAGATGCACACTGCATCTTTTGAACTTCAACAAGACACATGCTCTGATGAATGTAGGAAAAGTCCTGAGTCTAACTCAGGAATGCAGAAGATGCCATTGGCCGGATAAATATGAAGAAATCCCCCAACTACACAGGAGATACCTTTCGAGCCAGCTAAAGCAAGGGGCCTAGTGGCCACAAGAGCTAATGAGGGTCAAAACAGACACATACAAAATATAGTGGCAGATTTTATTACAGAATAGAAGACAAAAATCTGAAGTCTATACTTACAGTTTCGGAGGTAAAACATGTATAAATTTATGTATTAAATGTATAATGGAAATTGGGAAGGGGAGGGGCGCCTGGGTGGCTCAGTCGTTAAGCATCTGCCTTCGGCTCAGGTCATGATCCCAGGATCCTGGGATCGAGCCCTGCATCGGGCTCCCTGCTCAGCGGGAAGCCTGCTTCTCCCTCTCCCACTCCCCTCTGCTTGTGTTCCCTCTCTCGCTATCAATCTCTCTGTCAAATAAATAAATAAAATCTTTAAAAAAGAAATTGGGAAGGGGAAAGAAGGCAAGAATAATTAAGGCATACTAAATTCTTTGTTGTGCAGAGGATGGGATCAAAGTAATTTAGTTCTTTGACTTTGAGAACCAGAGAAACCCAGGTTTAGGAATGTATTTGGAAAACAGAGGCAATCACTTATAAAATTGAAAACTAGACTTGACCACTTCAAAATACTATGGATGTACTGAACAAGGCACAGAAAGAGAAAAAAAAGGCAGGAAGCATATTAGATTGACCCATACAAAACCTGCCATTTTTATAGGTCAAGAGCAACCAACTACCAACAATTTCACATGACTGAATCTATCAACAATGAAAATAGTAAAAGCTAACGCATTCAGTGTGCCAAACATTTTTAAACCATTAATTCAGGATTTGTGTGTGTTTGTGTGTTGTTTCTTTACAAATAGAAATCTGTAGGCTTAAAGACATTATGTAATTTATGTAAGCCCATACAGCGAAATATTGATGGAAAAAGGCAAGCCAGTTCTTTTTACTCAAGGCTATGGTACATTTCATAACAAAGAGAAAACTTAAGGGTAAGAATGAGGTTCAAACATGTGGGTTATAACGATAAACGTAAAAGCCATATGTTTCCTTTAAGAAGTATGCTAAAACAAAATCCAACTAACTGTTTATAGGCAGGGCACCTGGGTGGCTCAGTCAGTTAAGCGGCTGCCTTTGGCTCAGGTCATGATCTCAGGGCCCTGGGATTAAGGCCCTGGGATCAAGCCCTGCATCGGGCTCCCTGCTCAGCGGGGAGCCTGCTTCTCCCTCTCTCTCTGCTGCTCCCCCTGCTTGTGCTCTCTCTCTGTCAAATAAATAAAATTCTTAAAATAAATAAATAAATGTTTATAGGCAAAAAAAAATAAAATAAAAGGACACCGGAAGTTTAAAATCAGAAAGCACGAGTGAAGTCTTTTCAGACAAAGACAAAAAAGCAGATTGGCAATATTAATCTCAGGAAAAAAGTAGGGTGTGGTTCCAAATGCAGAGGATTATTTTACATTAATAAACACATAATAAAGGCCAAACAGGAATCTTTATTTAATATTATGCTGACACACAGAAAGTGCTATAAAGAAATTGACAAAAGCCCATTTGTAGACAGAGACTGAAGGACCATTATCAGTCTACGACAGAACCAGGGCAGAGAAAATGAGAATATTATTATAGTGGCTGAATTAATAAACCTATCTGTACTTGTCATGTAGAGAAAATCCTGCTCTTTTCAAGCATCACAACACAAAACCTGCAACTGACCAGAAAGACAAACTGTACAAACCTCACTTAGTTACTATGATAAAGGAAGTTTATGCAAAAGATTACATGTGTGCGATAAAGCAATAATCGGCCACATCATAGGGAACCATCAATAGCATTCCCGATGAAGTCAGGTATTAACAAGAATGTTTACTTTGCCTGTATTGTTTTACATTTTCACAGCATTTTTCTTGCACAAAACAGAATTTAAGCTAGGTCCATTAAAAACATTGCTACTTTTAGACTGAAAATTCCTTCTCCCTCCATGACTGGCAAAATTAGCAAAAATAATTCAAAATTGTTGGAATGAAGTACTATATATCAAAAATGCCAAAGCTGATCAATCTCTACCCTCACGCAATTTCATCATTTAAAACAAATGACCTAATTTCAACTCAAGAAGTGAGGCCCAGACTTTTGATTTTCCTCAGCATTTTCCCCAAATTACCCCTTCCTTTTCTGTATCAAGGTCTTGTTTCCTCTTCCATCCTCCCAGTTTCACTGAACTAATTCAACTCATCTTTCCAACCTCAGTATAAATACCGCTTTCTCCAAAAAACTCTTCCCACCCTCCCAAAGCTGGTCTCCCTACTCCACTCTTCCAGGACACCCTGCTTTTCTCAATCATTCCAATCACACTGTGAGTTACTTATTCAAGGCTGCCTCCTTCCCTAGATTGTAAATCCCAAGCACTCAAGACCACAGGTTATGCATTATAACATGCTCAGTATACTAATTTTTAATTCATAAAATGTCCTTTCAAAAGACTTTTTCTTCAGAAAATCTGAGTTCTACTATGTGCAAGGGACTGTACTAAGCATGGGGAAAAGAGCAGTAACTAAGAAAAATTTAAAAAACCACTTTCCCTTGTTTAAGAAGTCAAAAGTCAAAAGTCAAAAAACAATACAGTGGAGGGGAAAAAAAAAATCAAGCATGTCGGATAAACGGGAAAGGTCATACAATCTTAAATGTAGTCATTAGGGCAGGCTGCACTAACAAAGTGGCATTTGAATTGAGACCTAAAAATGGAAAGAGAGCAAGCATATGGATACCAGGGAACAGAGAACTCTAGGGAGAAGTCACAGTCCATGGCAAAAGCCTGGGAACCACAGGCCACTGTGTAGATAAGCTCACCCATGGAGACTGTTCAGAGCAAGGCTGGAGCTCTGGGAACACCAGCACCGAAAGATGGCAGAGAAGCATACACCCTTAAAATAAAGAGAGAAGAAGCAAGCGGAGATGGGAACTAATTAAACATTGTGACTACCATGTTGTCACTGAAAATTAAAAATGGAAGATTTTTTTTTTTTTTTAAAGATTTTATTTATTTGACAGAGAGAGACACAGCGAGAGAGGGAACACAAGCAGGGGGAGTGGGAGAGGGAGAAGCAGGCTTCCCGCAGCGCAGGGAGCCCGATGTGGGGCTCGATCCCAGAACCCTGGGATCATGACCTGAGCCGAAGGCAGACGCTTAACGACTGAGCCACCCAGGCGCCCCTAAAAATGGAAGATTTTAATGCCAAGTATACTTAAGAAACAACACAGAATGCTACTGACTATTCAGGAAGATCAAATATTTGAAAAACTCCAAGAAATGATCCCAAAATGGAATGAGGAAGTTATTTTTGAAGGGCAGCACTATGGCTGAGTCTCCTATACTTTCCAAATTCTAAAGTGAGCACGTACTGTTTTTATTATCAAATGGAAAAGAGTGTAATTTTAAAGAATCATAATGGCCTAGAGAGAAAACGACTAAGAACAGATTTATCCTTGTTCTAGCTCACATGCAGGAAGCCAGGCCAATGTAATTATATAAAATGGAAATACACAATTAGAAAAGTTTTTTTTTAAAAAAAAAAAACAAGTAAACAGCAAAGTTATACTGTATCCTACTTTTACCTTCATCAGGCAATGGAAGCTTACATGTACTAGACCAGATTTTATAAATCCCCACAACAAACCTGTTGGGGTTCCTACATCTGGTCTTTAATAGGGTTTCCAGAGTTTTGCTAAGTTTCTCAGCTTCTCTTTTATTATAGCAATGACAGTAATAGGACTTTCACTGCTGTTAGTCCTGCAGTAAATTAAAACTATATTTTGCAACTCCTCTCAGCCCCCAAACCACCACTAGCCTTCTAATTAGTTTCAGAATTGTCTTTTCGTTTGCCGGAATGGATTGTTTCGGGAGCTTTTATGCACCCAAAGGAACATCAAGCTGGAACTCCATCCTCTTTGTATCATCCCAGGACCACCTCATCAAGAAAAGCCATCGTGGGCGCTCAGTGAATGTGTGACAGCCTGTAAGACTATTTCAGTCACCTGCTAGAAAGAAAAACAGCCTAAAGAATCAAAATACATCTTGTCCTTGTTAAAACACCAAATATATTGAGGGTGAGGGTCCCTTTCACAATGTGCATGTACATCAAATCACATTTGCACTAAATATCTTACCGTTTTATTTGTCAATTATACTTCAATAAAGCTGGAGAATTTTTATATTTTTATATTAAAAAATATATATATACCACTCTTCTCACTCTAAAAGTGCTCTTCAGCTTATCCTGTAAATTTCACTTGTATTTACTCTGATATATAACAATTACTCCCCAATACTGCCAAGCTCTGACCTCTCAGCCAAGCTTCAAATTCAAATTCCAGCCACCAGCTGAAAATCTCTGCCTAAAACCAACATGCCTCACTGGAAGAATTCTTATACTGTCATGTCCATCTGCTAATGGCATCGACATGCCCTTTTCTTTGTTTGGTTCCCAATGGCTCTGCCTGTTGGCACTGCAAGACTGACCCGAAGCATTACCTAACTCTGCCACAAACCCTAACCGGTCACTCACCCGCAGCGCCTGCGCCTTCTACGCTTCCATGTGGAATGAGCTTCTCAGCCAAACTGTGCACGGAGGCCAGAATCCTGCTGCAAATCCTTCCTCACCTCCAAGGCAGAGTTACTCTCTCCATCCTCAGATGTTCAGATGACACTCTGTTAAAATATTTATCACTGTCTGCCCGATCTCAGGCATTTATTTCCATGGCTTTCCATGTTTATGAGCTACTTGAGAGCAGCGACCATACTTTCTTGGTGGCTTTATTATTATTATTTTATTTTAGTGTCCTGAGCCAAGCATAAGGACTTCACCACAGAAGTGCTCCAAGATTTCGGCCGCATGAAACTGAACTGACTGGGGCTCAGAGAAAGTGACAAGGGAACCAGATTCTGCCGAATTTGGAAGTCAGTTATCCTGCCCTAGCCTTTGAACTTTTAGGTCTCCGTGTCTACTCCAAGGACAGCAAGCAGTTCTGTATGGAACTACAATAAATACTGAGTACAGAATGAATGCCTCATTTTCTGGACAGGACAATAACCCCTCTTCCAACAAATCACAGCCCAAGATGGCAAAGCGGCCCCTTCACAAAAGGCAATTCTGTTTCAGCTGTGAGTCTCCCTTAGCGAGAGCCCTCCACCTTACCGTCTGATTATGGCCTTGGAAGGGGGCTCCTCGCTTAAAACTCGCACCATGAAACCTGCCTAGAATAAGGAACTCCACCTATCTTCTCTGCTGGAGAGCTGGACGGGCCTACCCCAGACGCCTTGTTTTTCACCTAACAAAAGGTTCGCAGATGCCAAACACGTGCTCCGAAAGGCCCCTCCTCCCCTCACCCGAGACCCAGATGAAGCACAGTCCTTGTGAGAATAACATTCTCTGCAATGATATTTGTTGTCTCGGTTGTCACACAGCTGGAAATAGTTTTCTTGTTCTCTGTTCATAACAGCCAGACATTCATCTCTCTCTGATAGAAACCTCACTGAGTAATACCATACTGCACCGATTCAAGAAGTCCCATTTATATGTGTGCATGGAGGTCTGTTTCTGAAGATTCACATGCTCCTGGGACTTCAAAGGTCTGAGCCACGGTGGCAGCCTTCCTAACAGACTCTCTAGAACAGAGGCAGGAGCGAGTGTGTGCACCCACAGACACACATACACACAAGTCCTTGGGTATCTATAAACAGACCTGCACGCACACATGTAAATATCTACATACACAAACAAGTTTGTAGATCTGTAAGAGAAGTACAAGTATGGAAGGCTATGTAACAAATTGCTCACAAAGGAGCTACATCACATGCTTAAGGTTAAAGG
The DNA here is from genome assembly GCF_054177405.1 of Leptonychotes weddellii. Taxonomy (NCBI): domain Eukaryota; kingdom Metazoa; phylum Chordata; class Mammalia; order Carnivora; family Phocidae; genus Leptonychotes; species Leptonychotes weddellii. The sequence continues at coordinate 60,465,426 of NC_138382.1, forward strand.
GACTGAGGGAGGTTATTACATGTACTTTAGACACCTCTATATTGTTTGAATCATTACAAAATCCACATCTTTTTATAAATGAATGAAGCTACCTTCTTCTGGTTAGAACACTTTCTACTGTGTTCATTCCCCAGTGATCTAAACAAGATAAGTAAACTACATTAACAGCAAAGTACAGAGATAGTGTGGCCTCAAAATAACTGACTCCCCAATGAACACTAGATTTGAATTATTCTAGTAAATCATAAACTGAATATAGAAACTCAAACACAAGTTGGGTCAAAATTAAGAATATCCAAAATGAGGGCACCTGGGTGGCTCAGTGGGTTAAGCGTCTGCCTTTGGCTCAGGTCATCATCTCAGGGTTCTGGGATCGAGCCCCGTGTCAGGCTCCCTACTCAGCGGGGAGTCTGCTTCTGCCTCTCCCTCTGCCCTCCCCCCTGCCCATGCTCTCTCTCTAATAAATAAAATCTCTCAAAAACATAAAAATATTGAAATTGAGATGGAAGCAAGCCAAGGTTACAGGTAAGACACAGCTAGAGCTGTCTCTAGATCTGACACAAACAGGTAAATCTCGGCAAAACATTTCAAGTTTATCAAATGACAATGAGAATACCAGGCTCTGTCTCCTTCTCCTGTTTATGAGCGAAAGGCTAACTTACCTGAAGCCACTGAGACTCAAATGGAAGAATAATTCAATAAGCATGCTCCGTATTTGAAGCATTTCAAAAGAACTTCCATTAAAATAATATGATAGAAGGGGCACCTGGGTGGCTCAGTCGTTAAGCGTCTGCCTTCGGCTCAGGTCATGATCCCAGGGTCCTAGGATTGAGCCCCACATCAGGTTCCCTGCTCAGCAGGAAGCCTGCTTCTTCCTCTCCCATTCCCCCTGCTTGTGTTCCTGCTCTCGCTATCTCTGTCAAATAGATAAATTAAAAAAAAAATCTTTAAAAAAAAAATATGATAGAACTCCCTGAAAAGATGAAAAAACATCCTTGTTTTCTGTTTCCCAGTATATGGTAGGTGTGCAACAAATATCTATAGACCACTGAACAAATGAAAGATTAAGGAACAAGTAAATGAAAACTAGAATTGGCAAGCAGATGTCAGGTCTTATTCCCATTTTACAGATGTAAAAAGAGAGAAATATTGACTTACCCAAATACAAAGCCTTTTGATTCCCTCTATCTTGATCCCTTTTTTCTCTTTTAGGTTCCTTGATTTATCTGCTAGGGTCCTTCCAAATCCTAACCCTTCAGCAGTCTTCCCTGACCCTGACCACCACCACGCCCCTGAAGGTAAGGTGTTTCTGCTTGGTGTTCCCATACTGCCATGGGCTCATCTCGCTCACCTCGCTCATCACACTTGCTACACTGAATCACTTGTTACACCAATCTGTTAACATGTCTGCACCTCCTGGAGGGTAGCAGTCCTGTCTGGACTCCTAGCACAATGCTTATTATACAGCAGGCAGTCACTTGAGTGCTGCTAGGGTTGAAGAGAACTTGTCTCCTCTGCCCCTGAATCATTTCTTTCCAAAGAGCCAGGAATATCCTTCTGTTAGGGCAGAATTTCAGAGTGAAGGCAGCTTAAAGATTGGTCAAGGAGAAACACTTAAACACAGAGAAAGAAAACGGAGGACGGATTTACATGAAATCGAATCTAGTCCATTGTTTTGATATTTAAGAAAATGGATAAAGGGAAACTTGCCACAAAGAAATGGTTCACAGTAGCACTCTCTACGGTAGTAAGTCCTAAACCTTCATAAGCATAGGCACCTCTGATGGTTATAATGAACAAAATTCATTTTAACGGTTTCAACCTGGGAAATCCCACCCCCAAAGAGACCAATGACCAGGTGTTATGGGTCAAACTATCTTTTTTAAAGAAAGAGGTTGGTTTTGAAATTCTTTTATCTCCATATTAAATACAACAAACACAGCCTGATCTAGCTCATTCAGGCTTATACATGTTTGTTTCAGCACTGGACTAAAGTTAAGAGTCTGCCCTGTCATTTCTTTTTTTTTTTTTTTTTTTAAAGATTTATTTATTTATTTGAGAGAGCGAGAATGAGAGAGAGAGAGAGAGCCAGAGGGAGAAGCAGGCTCCTCGCTGAGCAGGGAGCCCGATGCGGGACTCGATCCCGGGACTCCAGGATCATGACCTGAGCCGAAGGCAGTCGCTTAACCAACTGAGCCACCCAGGCGCCCTGCCCTGTCATTTCTAACACTTTTTCAAAACAGTACTATAAAAATAAAAAAATTATAACCTAGATCCATGCACACAGTACAGCAGTCCTCTTTCATCTCTGAAAGAAATTTGAATTTTACATGAACTTCAAGGTTAAAGTCTCTATAGCACCGATCGGATGACAGGAGCTAACATCAAAGTATTAGGACAATCTTCTTTGCCCAATCTCCATAAGTCAGTAACAACAATGCTACTGTGAAATCATACCAACCTGCAGGAAAAAATGTCAGGGCATTTAAATAAAATCACAATCACCACCACCCTCTCTTACCTCCCTCCCTAAAAACCAAAGAAACAACAAAAAAAAGTATCCTTCTAAGAAACAAGAGTATACTAACCCTGGGCTCCTTCAAATTAACTAATTAAACATGCCAAACCCAAGTTCCCTTGCAAAAGATAAAACTGGTGGGAGGATCCTTCATTCAAATTGTACTCAGAAGATAGTAAAAAGCCCCTGACCTAATCTTTTATTAAGGCTCCTGGGTAGCCCAGCATCTCGATTCAAGGCAATTAGAAGCCTTAGCCAGACCAGCTCCACCTGTGACATACAGCTGAAAAGCCGTCCACGCCCACCTGCGACACGGAGGCACTGTGGTAAGAGAAGAAACCGACAGAGCAGCCAAATGCCTCTCTCTCAGATGGACCCCACAGAGATTCTTCCTATCTGAGAGGTTATAAACTAGACACCTTAGCTCTAGAGATTCAGGGAGGAAAAAAAGCAGATGATCGGGAAGGAGGTTCTTAAAGAAGTATTCATCTACACCATTAAGCTACTTCTATTGGAATTACAATTAAAGGATTTTCAGGGTTGGGTCAGCCCTCACTGCAGTACCCAAAGTAGTGCTCTCTCCCCAACCTCCTCCCTGGATCATTTCCTCCTCCCCTTTACAAGGGCATTAGCCCCATTTCAAAACTAGTAATAATTCTTTCTCTTCTGTACGACAAATATTCAACCGCTGTAGTTAAATACTATGTAAAAGATAAACAGGGTCAAGAATGCTGGTTGCCATCCGAGTCATGTTTAAATTAGCATTAACTCACAGGCCCTTCCCTAAACAAAACAAAAGGCTTTCTTGGTCAGCTCTGTGCCTGGCGAGTGATTTTAACTCACAGGCTCAAAAGGCCTCACAAGCATCATTAATTTCTGCTCAGTGAAATTTCTCAAAAGACCACTATCAGTTTGGGAGGACTGTGGAGGAGGAAACTATGTGTCATTTATTTTATCATTTTTATATAATCTGGATGAGCTGGTAGCAGTGCCCTAACATTCACTGGCCATGAATTACAACGAAATGTAAAGGAATCAAAGCTCAGTCCTTTCACACATTTCACCCCTCACGATGCCCCAGTAGGCATTACCATTGTCTTCCTGCATTTTGGGGGTTAATACTTAGCCCTTCCCAACCCCACGTAGCACAACTTCTTAAAATAACATCCCAGGTCCCCCCTAATTTACCGCCTGGTCCCTTTCCAGCCTTCATTACCCCTTCATTACCCCAACTACATCTTCATTCTCCACCATTCATCTTTTAAGAGACGCATCATTTTCACCCTTCAAGGCCCTTCTGTGAAGTCTTCCCCAGAGTCAGAAGTTCATTTTCCATTCCCGTGCATGCCAAGGGTTCTTGGATTCTACAGCTGACACCTAGTTATGCCATCCAGCTACTATGTACTGAACTTAGCTGCATGTTTTCCCTCTGCACTGCCGCTCTTTTTAGCATCTTTGTGTCCGCCTCTATAGGAGGAATTCAGTAATTGCTTATTTAATTACGATTTTCTCCTTTTCTCCCAACCTTCTAAGATATCCATAGTTCTCCACGAGATACCTACGTAATAACACAATAGGGATTTGGGAGGGAGGGGGTAACATGATATGTAAAAACAAGAAACCAAGTAGTATGAGGCGGAGTTAACAAGGCCAGAGCAAACTTTGAGACTTCAAACCAAAAGCTATGTTCCCAGTTTTATTACATCACACTTCACTTTTAAAATAAATCATGCTCCTCAAGTGTGTATGCATATGGGTACCAAAAAAACTAAAGGAAGACCAGCCACACATTAAGCACAGATATTAAAATCTTGACCTCAAACTAAATTTTAAGTCTTGTTATTTGCTGAACACTTGGAGCTTCCCAGTGAAAATGATACAGTGTATTCTGCCCAGATTGCAACTTTCCTTACTTAGCATTTGAAATAAGATTCTTGGCCCTAAAAATCACTAACTTCAGGCTGAGTGTCATTATGTATCAAAAAGACTTAGCAAGTAAGAGTTTTACTTTCCTTGAATTTCCCAGTCTAATAAAGCTTTGAAAATCTATGGTATAATTTTTTTTAAATGAAATTTCTGTTTGGTAAATATTAGCTTCAAACAAAAATAGAAGTTTCCAAACACAAGCCGTTGAAAGGGCTGCCCTTCCCATCTCTGTATTTTCCCCCATCATTTACAGGGATACTGAGATCCTCTGAGTGCCCACAGCACTGGGCAGCTGCTGAGCCTGAGAGACACTGATGCAAATGGGAAGTTGGTCAGGTCCCACGACAGAGGTTACCCCCACTCCACATCACTTTTAAGGCTAAACAAGTTCACTCACTGTAATAGAATGGAAGATTAAGGGGGGTGTGGGGGAGTATTATTGATGCCCTTGTGGAGGAGAAAATAAAAAATAGAGGAAAATCAACCCCCAGGTCAAGGTTCTTCCTCTACACCCACCCCCCCAGGCATCTCCTACTGCAAGTTTTTTTTTCTACCTTTGACCCTCTTGCCCTCACTACTGTTCTACCATGGGATAACCAACCGCTAGGTTCTAATTACCTGGGGGAGCTGGAAAGAACAGCAAAGATCATTAAATCCATCCATTTTCCAGATGAGTACCTCGAGATGAAAACAAGCTGACCTGACTGGCTAAGGTGGGACCACTAGGGGACGTTGTGAGCATAGGGACTCAGATTATAACAACCCACTCTTCATTCTAGCCCCTGCCTTCCCCCTACGCACTGTTACTTAGCTTCTTTATCCTCAAATTAAACGGTGTCAAGTAAAACACGGCCTTAACATACCTACAGTGCTAATCGTTATTCACAGTTTAGCATTTGAGGCAAATTTCTCACTCCTACCAGATTTAGAGAACCAAGGACAGAAACAACTAGATGGTAGAGTGAGTGAGTGAGTGTGTGTGTGTATGCAATTTAGTTCAGTCCAAACAGTCATAACTCCAGTAAACACCCTTTTCCCTTGGGGCTTACTCTTCTATTTGACAAGTGAATCGCTTCTTAGGAGAATTAGAAGGTTTCCCAGTGCAGTCTCCCTTTAACCAGAATCGCAGGCTTTGAATCACACACCACTGGCTTCACAGTTATGCTTACGCTGGGCAAACAACACTTATGCAAATAGGTGAAAAACAAGGACTGTTAGAGCCTGAAGGAATAGAGGATTTTATCCTAATAACTGCAGTTACAGGTTTCCGATATTCAGGTTTGCAAATATGCACCTATTCCAATGGGAATCAGTGAAACTTTAACAAGCAAGCCCTCGCTGAAAACCCACATTTACGAAAAATCCAGAGATTTCAACAAACAAGAAAAGAAAGAGAAGTAGCGACAGAGAGCAACAATCTCAGGCCCCAGACCGAAGGCAGCAACAAGTCCTGGATGCCGTCATCCCCTACAAATCAAAGGCCAAATGGCAGCAAAGAAAAAACAAGAATAAAATTTAAATCCATTCATAACAAACTAGTCCTACACAAACCAAACGAGCCTGTCGGTTTCAAAACTACCAACTCTAAGCCAGGTCCCTCCCTTGCCTTCAATTTCCCAGTTACTTGCTGAGCGTGTTTGTTAGGCGGCTGCACACAAACTAAGCTGAAAGTCCGCAGCTCGGGAGAGACGAAGGAGTCGTCCGTGAGAAGCAAGTGGTGCGGGAGCTCCGCGCTGCGGCGCACGGGGAACCCTGGCGTTCCACGTCCACCCGGACCCGGCTTTGGGGTAATTTCGAGCCCCCCACCCCCTGCAAGCCTTCTCGCGCTCCCACCCAGACCCAGGTAACCCGAGGCCACCTACGTGTCACTTGGGCGGGTCCGGGCCGCAGACGCCGCACAAAGCGCGGGCCCCGGGGCGCACTGACCTGGCCGGGGGACGGAAGGGCCGGCGGCCCAGGCGGCTGCGGCAACTTCCCTCCCGGGGCTCGGTCAACTGGTTGGCGGCGGAGGCCACGAGAGCCTCGCCTCCTGCAGGCCAGCTCGCAAGCGCGCACGCCCACCCACAGCCGACACAGGCGAGCGCGCGCGCGCGCACACTTACACTCGCTCGCACACTCGCACGCACAGCCACAAAGCCTGTCTGCCCCGGGACAGTGCGAGCCGAGCGCGCCGTGCGGCGGCGCAAGCGACGCGGCGGCCACTGGCTCCGCGCCCAGGGGGCGCCGTCCCCCCGCGCCGCGCCCGTCCCTTTACCTGCGCCCGCCGCTGCCCTCCGGCTGGCCTCCCGCAGCGCGCTCGCTCCCCGCGCCCGGCCCTCCGCCCGCCCCCTCGGCGGTCTCCCGGAACGGGGCCGCCCCCTGCGCCCACCCCCCCGCCCCGGGGAAGCCGGGGAGGGCTCCGCGGCGCCGGCGTCCAGGCCGCCCAAGATCCGGGCAGCGCTCCGCAGCGGGCGGGGGAGTCGCAACCCGGGGAGCCCCAGCCGCCGCTCGGGCCGCCTGCTCGCGCTTTGGCGCGCTGGCCGGGGCGGCGGGGGAGGGCCGGAGCCGCGGCGCGGACGCCAGCCTCTTTTCTTCCTCCGCCTTCTTTTCTGCCGGCTCCACGTAGCACAAGTCGGCAATTCCCGCACCCCCGACTCCCTCCCCCTGGCTCGTTCCGTCAGCTGGTGTGACGCCCCCAGAGCCCCGACCCTCGGAGCCCCGACCCTCGGCGCGCCCCTTCCCCCATTCATTGCCACCTCCCCGCCCCGGCGGCTGGGCGGGGGCGGAGGGGCACTAAGCCTCCCGTCACTATCTTACCGCCCCCCCACCACCACCTCCGCAGCCCCGTGTGACCCACCCGCGGCCGCCGGCTCGGATGCTTACCCCTCCCGCGCTCGCCTCAGCGCCTGCCAGCTTGCTGGGCTGGGTGGGCTCCCCCACACGGTGCATTTTCATTTTGTCGCTCTACTCGTCCCGCTCGAAAAGCTCTGGAAAACATCGCGGGCCCGCAAAACCCCTGAAGTAGGGCCTTTCTCGTAGTTCAGTTTCTCAACTTCGCAGAAGACACCAAGTTTCTCCCAGCACAGCCTCTAACTGGAGGCTGCAAAGAAACCAAGAGTCGACTTTTCTGCTAGAAAGGTGCACACGTCTCTGTTTCTGAGTTGTCCATTGACTCGGTCTGCAGACCAAAACAAGCGTGACTGTGCTCCCTTAGTTCTCCACAGCCAGGGTTACACATTTCTCTTCCGCTTTCCCAGTGAAACTTTGCAAGTGCAAACTATCAGTTTTGGGAGAGTAATTAAGGGCGGGGAATGCACACCTGGAGGCGTGGGCGGGAGCGGCGCCGGACTAAGGTCTGGGGATCGTTCTTGGGAAAAGTGGCAGCCACAGAGGATCGCCCAGGTCCTATAACAACACCCGGTCCATCGGGGGCTTTCCAGCCGCGCCACCTCCCGCTTCCCACCCTTGGCTTCCCAGGATTTCCGGACTTTGGGCAATTCTCGGCCTCTCGCTCCGGGGCTAAAGCCGCCACGCATCAGAAGGAGCTGTTTAGGGGTAAAAGCTGAGAGCGCTCTTGCCTTTGAAAGGGCCTATAAGAGACCGGGACAGCAGTGAGGCAGGGGGACTCGCTCGGCTGGACGGATAGCTAGGTCTGAGGAAGAAACGCAGAACAGCGATGGGGCGGGGGGGAGGGGGGGCTGCTTTGATGGTAGTCGCTCGGTAATCTCGGGCTTTCAGAAAGGAGAGGTCCCTTTAAACCTCAGTGGGCGGGGAGGGGAAGACTTCTCGTAAAGGACACTTTTCGAGATACCAGTTAGGTGTGCTTATTAACAGAACGTGACCAGCTGCCCGCGACTGCTTAGAACCTTGACTGTGTTGGCCTATGGTTTTCACAGGATGCTCAGGGCTAAGACCTGTCCGCTAGTCAATTACTATCTAAAGCGGTTTCTTTTTTAAGATAATCTTTCAAATCCTCCTCTTTAAAAAAAAAAAAAAAAGTTGTTTTTTTTTTTTTTTTTAAGTAATCTCTACACCCAGTGTGAGGTTCGAACCTACAACCCGGAGGTAAGTCCCAGGCTGTACGGACTGAGCCAGCCAAGCTCCCCCTTTCTAAAAAATCAAACATTCCACTTTCTCTCCTTTCCTACCAATTTATGGTTTATTTTACAATAATCCACTTAGAATGTGAAAAATTAAAAATGTTAATACATGCACGGTGCCAATATGTTCATGTACAGTACAGAAATGCATGTACACACTCTTCTCAAATAATGAGAGGCATTGACCTTAAACTCTAAAAAAATATATTGGGCAAATAGGAAAATATTCACTATAAAGTCTAATACAAAGTATATATTGATAAGAGAAGAATACATGCTGAAAGGGTTTTGTTTTCAACCACAGCTCTGCACAACTCAGAAAATCACTTAGCTAGGTTTCTCAATGCCAAAACTTCAATATCTAGTGAAAAGAATGTTTTACATTTTTATTTAAAATAATTGAAGTATTATATTAATTTTATCAATAAACATTATTAGATTATTTAATTTAAAAAGTATTTCAATGTTTAGCCCCTCTTCATAAGTCAGAGTGTAAAGGAGTTTCTTGCCTACCACTTCCCCTTGAATATTTTTGAATATATTGATTTTATCTCTTACCATCTTAAGGAATATTGCTGCTCGTGCCTTCATTATATATTAACTGCCTTAATATATAACTGCCTACTCTGTGGTCCTGACATCAGATGGGGAGTTCTGTCCACACAAGACATATGTACTCAAGAGTTCTAAGTTATTTGCTGTACAACACTTTATTTTCTCTTTATTTGGTCTCCTGTGGTCTAAGATGAAATGGAGAACAAAATTCAAGGTCAGCCTGGACAGACCTGTCTTTCTGACAAGTGTAGACCTGTCTGAATGAGACTGCTCTGCAACCAGCTTTAGGACAATAACTTTCAAATCCAATGTAGGTTGTATGCCCAGCGTAAAGGGAGCGAGAACATGAAATCCAAGACAGAATTCAGCTCAGCACAGAAATTAATTCATCAAAACAAGTACTGTGTTCCTAATGAGCCAGTGTTCTCCTCTGTAAAATGAGATAATAATACAAGCATAGTCTATTTTATTGGGTTCTGAGCTGTCTTTATCAAAGTAAGGTAATAGACTTGAACAGTTTTCTTAAAACATTGAAACAGAGGGGCGCCTGGGTGGCTCAGATGGTTAAGCATCTGCCTTCGGCTCAGGTCATGATCCTAGGGTCCTGGGATCGAGCCCCGCATCGAGCCCCGCATCGGGCTCCTTGCTCAGCGGGAAGCCTGCTTCTCCCTCTCCTTCTACCGCTCCCCCTGCTTGTGCTCTCTGGCTCTCTCTGTCAAATAAATAAATAAAATCTTAAAAAAAAAAAACATTGAAATGGATGCTATTGTTTCAGTAAAGATGAAGGATGCCGTGATACACTTTCTTCAATGTTTTTACCTGCCTGTGGCCCTCTTCCATTCAGGCCATTGCCTTTCCTGGATAGTCATCCAAATGCTTTCTGCTGTAACCTTTCTCTCTTACCCTCTGCCAAGCAGTGTTTCTCTAGATTTGTTTCTTCAAATGACTTCAGCAGAGCCGAAGACTCAAAGACAGCTGGTGCTATCAAATGTGAGAAAAAAAATATTTTCAGCAAAATGAAGAGAATTTTAATGAGGAGTATTTCAAGTACAGTTTCCATTATCATCTCAAAGGATACTACAGACTTTGTTAGATTACCGATGTTCTCTAGTGAGTGGTCCAAGAGCTATAACTGACGAAGTACTTAGGATGGACAAGTTGGCTGTCGTTGCGTTAGGCTCTATCATTTGTTCAGAAATGGATTGCTGGTCATGTCAGTTCCCTGCCTTCCCATGTTCCCTTTCATCTGGCAAAAAGCCTTTGAAATTTTCTATGAGAGTAATCAAAACTATCAACAGAAAGATCTGTTGGAAACTTTCCGCCTGGTCTGTTAATGTAGAGACTGGTTCAAAAAATACATTTTGGTGAAACAATACCCCGAGAGAATACAACCTGCTGGGAAAGTTCTTCAGGTGCCTCTGGGGCATAGGTTTCTTCCTTCTTTACATAGGGCATGTGTGCCTCTCTGGTGTTTTTCCTTTGGCTAGAAGGAAATCATTCTCCTTAGGAAAACTTTCTATTTTAAAAGGCCAGCAGCAGAGTGGGTGAGGCAGCCCAATTTAGTTAAAAAAAAAAAAAAAACCCTCTTGATGGTAGAAATAGCATGAGGAGACTCCAAGAAGGGGGAGGAGACCTTGGGATTGTGTGCACAGCAGCCCTGTGGGAGGGCTACCTGGCAATGAAATGAAAACCCTCAATGGAGTGTCTCTGTGCTCACCTGCTTCTCATCACATCACATTTCTGCACAAATCATCTGGCCAGTCTACAGCAGATAAAGGACTAGCAAGTTCTTTCCTGTAGTCTTCCTTACCCAAGTGAAAAGGCTTTGATAGAAAACAAACGGAGAAAAAAACAAAAATGAAGAAGAAAAAAACATGTGTCACGTGTATAATATTAGAGCTAACAAGAGACCTGTATACAAAGGAATCATAGAAAGGGTCATAAAAATCAAACAAAAATGGTAAATTGCTAGTAAAATGGATAGTGGAGAAAAAAAAGAAAAACGAGACTATGAATGAGATTATAATTATAGTTTCAGTAGAATTTTTTAATACTAAGAGAATAGTATAGTCATATATCCTTTCTGAACATTAAAAACTTAGGTAAAATAAATACTTCTTAGCAAAATATAAATTACAAAAACTATTGATTCAAAAAATTTAGAACATGAATATATCTATAACTATTAAATAAACTGAATTCCCGTTTCTAAATCTACCTGCAAGAAAGCTCAAAGATTTAGTGGGAAAGATTTATGAAATCTTCATAGACAACCTCTATTCAAATGGTTTCAAAGATTAGAAAAAGAAGGAAAGCATCTTGATGATTTTAGGAGCTAATAAAATCTTGATACCAAAATCAGAAAAAAAACATAAAAAGGAAAATTATTAGACAAATCTCAAAAGGCATTAAAAAATGTTATTTTTACATACAATGTTATCAAACCCAGTTCAGCAATGGATTTTAAAAATATACTTCATCAGGTTAACACCATAATGTAAGGATGATTTAATATGAGAAAATATAAAGTAATTTGCCATTCATTTATTGTTTTTAATCTTAGCAAACTAGGAAAGGAATTTCCTGAATACAATAAAGAGTTGCTACCAACAACGTAATTCTAGAAACAGTATTCTTAATTTTAATTCATTAAACATTTTTCTATTAAAGTTAGCAATAAAACAAGGATAGATTTACCATTTTATCATTTATTCAACATTGTACTGAAGCCCCTTGCTAATAACACACACACACAGAGAAATGAGAAGCTATAAGGGTCAGAAAACAAGAAAATAGGATTTATAGATGATGTTGTCTGCTAAGAAATTCAAGCAAATCTAATAAAGTAATAGAACAAATAAGAGAGTTTAGCAACATTGTTGAATAAAAGATCAATATACAAAGAAACCACAACCCATTAGAGATTATAAATTCTTAAAGGTCTCACTCATAATAGCAACCAATCTTTATTATAATTGATTAAAAACTCATAGAAAGGTAGAGTATGTGTGGAGAAAATATAAAGTTTCGTTGAAATACAGAGAAAGGCCTAAATAAATGGAGAGATACATCATGTTCATGGATAAGAAGACTCCTTGATCACAAAGCAATCTACTCCAAATTGTAATATAGGCTCTTTCGTAGACCTTGACAAAGTGATTCCAAAATTCATGTGGAATCGGAAGAGACCAAGAATGACTAAGACAATTCTGAAGAAGCAGAGGGAGGAAAAATTTTCCCTTCAGATATCAAAAGCTTCATAATGTAATAATGTGGTGTTGGTGCAGTGATTGGTAAATAATCTAATGAACAAGAAAAGCAGGGCGCCTGGGTGGCTCAGTTAGTTAAGCAACTGCCTTCAGCTCAGGTCATGATCCTGGAGTCCTGGGATTGAGTCCCACATCAGGCTCCTGGCTCAGCGGGGAGCCTGCTTCTCCCTCTGACCCTCTCCCCTCTCATGCTGTTTCTCTGTCTCTCTTTCTCTCAAATAAATAAATAAATAAAATCTTAAAAAAAAAAAAAAAAGAAAAGCAGGTTCCGAAACAGAACCACATAGACCTGCAGGGTCTATTATGTCATTCAATAATCTAATGAAAGAGAATTGTAGGTTCAGAAACAACCATTCATATAAATGACAAATAAGTCAATGCAAATTGGTAAATCAAAGATGATCTGTTTAATTAACGATGCTGAGATAATTAGCACTCTATATATTTTTAAAAATGGGACCCCTACCTCACACTGTAAACAAAAGTAAGTTCTTAATGATTTTAAAAACAAGGCAACACCTCCAGATTTTTAGAATATCTTCATCATTTCAGGGTACAGAAGAATTTCTTACACAAGGCACAAAAAGCACAAACCATAAAAAGAGTCTTTTTTCTTTCAAAAAAACATATGACTGATTCTAATATGCTGGATTCTTATGAGTTCTGGTAGTTGATATGATGTCTGCTTCAAGCCCTGCAATGAGTATTCTAAGGGATATGAACAGCACTGTGTCACCCTGAGCAAAAATGGGGCGCAGGGTTTTCCTAAGTCATGTGTATTTTGTTGTCTCTATTGTTTTGATTTCATAGTCTGCTATACCTTCTAGAGCAAGGTGAAAGCAGCAGTACTAGAGGTAGAAGAGGCTCTGAAACATTTTTGATGTAGACCCCTTTCAGAACCTAATCAAAGCTATGAAACTTCTCTACAGATAAATGTAGAGTATCTATCTTGTAGCAGAGGCCTCTGACTACAATAATATGCTTTCTTGCCTTCTTGGGTACCAGCTAGACTAGATTTCCCAGCTACTCTTACAGGTAGTTGAGGCCACATAGCTGAGTTCTCTCCAGTAGAATCTGAGCATAAGTGACTTTTGCCTGGTCTTCTAGGACTACCTATAAAATTCTCTTACATGTGCTTCCTTATGGTCTTTGTCCCTTTTGGTTGACTGGGATGGTGATGCCCACACCAACCTTGGAGCCATGGGTTGAAGATGACTGGCAGCCATAAGTCCTGACACCTTAGTGTCCGTATGAAGGAGAGCCTATCTACTGATGTGAACACCCTCTATGGACTTTTACCTGAAAAAGATATTTCTTGTTCTTTGAACCAATAAATTTTAGGAATCTTATCAGTTAACTTGGCTTATCTAATATATATACTCACATACATTTTGACTGGTATCTCAGCAGGTCAATGACACCTATGGATTGATCTAAGAAAAGGAGAAATTCTGATGTACTGCCTTCTGGAGTGGGCACTCATCAAAAGTGGGCAAGTTAGAGATGTTACACATTTGCGCAAAGTCTGCTTGATTAAGCACCGATTACATTTAACTGAATGGCTCCACCAACATATACTCTGCCAGAGACAGGTAAATTCCAAAGTTTTAAAAAAAAAAAAAAATGAACATGAATGGAAGATGAATGAGTGACATCAGGAACAAACTCCTGATATACACAAAAATATGGATGAATCTCAAGAACACGCTGAACAAAAGAAGACACACACAAAACAGTGTATATTCTATGGTTTCATTTCCATGAAGTTCTAGAACAGGAAAAACTCAACTGTAATGTTAGAAACAGAACGATTGCCTAGGGAGTAGAGATTGACTGAATTCCTTGGTGGAAGGATATGTCCTATATCTTGCTTTGTGTGGTGGTAACATGGGTGTATGTAATTGTCCAGACTCATTGAACTGAACATTTAAGATCACTGTAATTTAGTGTTTGTAGATTATGCCTAAATAATATATTTTTAAATGCAAGTGAAATTATGTGGATCTATCCATGCAATAATATTCCTAAAACAAACATGGAATAATGCTCAGCCATTACATCCTCTGGGAGCTACTGTTGTGATTAAACACATGTATACAAGAAGCAGAAAATGATTATATTCCTACACAAAACCAAGACACACAATAAACATGTCCTAAGAAAAATTAACTTTATGATAAGTCAATAGATTATTCCTAGGTATAAAGCCTGTGATTTTCCACAGCTAGTATCTTAATTCTGTGTAACATAGAATATATTTCTATAATCAAGAGTGTATAGTTTCTTCTGCCCTTAGTGGGATATACTAATTATATGACAAGACTACATTTTAAGATTTTTATTCTATGTTGTCTTTTCCCTGTATTTCCATTTTCCTCCCACTCATTGTTGAATAGTCATATGCTCTGTGTTCATTGCCCAGGAAGGTGTGCAGCAAAACAGACAACAAAAGAGCCAAAAATCTTTGCAGAGAGCTTAAGCTCTTAGGATAAAAGGATTTACAGGCATAGAGTGGTATGTATAGACCTGAAAGAAAAACAACACGCTAGTAGGAGAGCGACAGAGAAAGGTTTGTGTCTCAAGAACAGAGGGCACTTCTGTTCTAGCAAATGTTCCAAGCAAGACCGTTGAGAAGAAAAGACTTCAAGACGTGTTTAGATAGAGGGGACCTAGAATAGCTTAGTAACAGATGCTCATGTCTCATGGGTAGCATAGCAACAGGGGACTTGGACAAAAGAAGTCTTAGAGGCAAGCTCTAAAGACCAATGGTAGATGGGCCTCTCCAACACACTGACATTATACAAAACTTTGGATGGATGACCAATCTGGATACATGTGTATAACTAATTCCCTAAGAATGGAAGAAAACTTCAAAAGAACTGAGCTTATGCTTTCCCACCAACCCTGAAGAATAGGAGATCCTGAGTTAGAATTTAATCTGAAATATAGGAACATACTTCTTGAATATCTAAGTTCATTGACTGAGATTCACACCCACTGTATTAGTTTGTTAGAGGTGACAGAACAAAGTAGTACAGTCTTGGTGGCTTAAACACTAGAAATGTATTGTTTCACTGATATGGAGGTTAGAAGTCCAAGATCAAGGATTTGGCACAGTTGTTTCTTCTGAGGTCTCTCTCCTAAGCTTGCTGATGACAGTTTTTTCCATATGTCTTCACTTGGTCTCCCCTCAGTCTGTGTGTCTGTGTCCTAACCCCCTTATAAGGACACCAGTCCTTTTGGACCAGAACCCACTCATATGAACCTCATTTTACCTTAATTACCTCTTTAAAGGCCCTATCTCCAAATACAGTCACATTCTGTGGGTTAGTATTTCAACCAAAAATTTTGGGGAGACACAATTCAGCGCATAACACTGACTAAGGTTGGAGTTCTTATCCATGATTGTTAAGAGCCCTTGGCCACCTCATGTGGGCACCTTGAAAAGATTACAAACCTTAGAATAGGAACCAATCTGATATAAAATATGGCCACAACCTTGGGAGGGTTACTATGCAGACAAGAGGTAACTTCGCAGAAGTCACTGCTAGTTTGCACAATACGGATGTACTGTAAGGAGTTTGAAACAGTAACACAGAACACTTTAAAACTCCTGGGATGATGTAGTATGATCAGAAGGAAGGAAGCAATAGCAAATGAGCCCTGATAGAATTTGTTGATGAGGTTTACTTAGCTCTAATTTCTAAGAAAAGATCTAGAACAGTATGAAAAGTTATCTTTAAAACCCATTTCTGGGACTTTAAGTTTTTGAAAGGTTAACAACAATAACCATAACTGGACTTCTTCCCACAGCGAGATTGGCACTGACTTGCAGATATTTAGATCTAGAGAGCATGGACTTGACCCATTCAGCATAGGTTTTGGCAAGTGTAAATTACATTCAGTATCATAATCTATTCTAAGATGAAGTTGAATGAACATGATCCTCCCCCTTCCATAATTCTTCTGACTGGTAAAGGAGAGGGTAGAGGTAGAACTTCTCCACTTCTCCACAAGCAGGAATGCTGAGCCAGCCTTTGTCAACAGCGTGATGGACACATGAATGAAGTGGCCACCATGGCAGAGAGGGAGGCTATAGACTCCCACTTTCCAAAGCTACCTCTATGACGCTGCTTCTAAATGTCCAAACTGCCAGCTACGGAGACCCACTCAAAGCCCACGTACGGACATAAACATGGACCAACTCTGAGCTCCTAGTACAGACCATTTCTTGAGACCAACTGGCAACTTAGTGGCAAGTTGACTAGGTTGAGCCTCTTCCATGCTAAAAGGGCTGTGGTTTATTTCCACAGGAATAAACATCTATTCTGCATATGGCATTGCCGTTCCTACCCTCAGGCCTCAGCCAGCATCACTATCCAGATCTTACGGAATGCCGGATCCGCAGGCATGGAATCCCATACAACATTCAACCAAGGCATTTAGTTTACAGTGAAGAAGGTATATCATGTGGTCTTATCACATAAAGCCCCACCCAGAAGCTTCCTGTGGAGGGAGGAAGAAGCTGCTGAAGAACACAGCTGAAGTACCAACTTGGAGACAGGACCCTGCAAGGATGGGGAACTATCTTGCAGGATGCAGTATATGCATTGGATCAGAAACCTATTGAGGTGATGCTTTATCACCAAGAGGAAAAATACACAAGTCCCTGAAATTAGAGGGTACAAGAAGTGACCCCACTTACCATCATTGTCAATGACCCACTGTGGGACTTTGTGCTTCTCTCCATACAATTCTAAGATCTACAAGGTGGAGGTTCTGTACTCTTACCAGGACTAAAATCTTACAGCAAAAGTCCCATTGAACTACCAGCTGTGGTTTCTGCCTGGGCAGTTTGGGGTCCTGGTGTGTAGAGACCAGGAGACAAGGCGTTGTGACTGTGAACAGACAAACATAGCAACTAAAGAAGAACATAGTTACCCAGGACACAGAGCCCTGAGGAACGAGGATTTGAGTCCCACCATGAGGTGCGTTACCAAGACTGGCAGACATGTTACCTGAGGGTGAAGGGATTTAGAAGATACACAATAAACATGTCCTAGAAAAATTAACTTTTATGATAAGTCAATAGATTATTCCTAGGTATAGGAATAAGGAGTGGCGGAGCAGCTAAGTACAAGCTGTGGTCCTGAGACAAACTGCAGTGATAAAGGTTATAGTTGGTCCCTCTAACCCCCCTCTTCTAAGTTTACCTTCAGGAAGGGAAACCCACCCGATACCTGGAGGCTCTGCTACCTCCACAAGTTTGCAGAAGTGGATCCATGCAGAGCAAGTACACTGCGGCACTCGTGAAGATGTGCCATTCCGATCTGCTTCAAGAAAGAACTCACTGACCTGCTGCAAAGATAACCCATGGCTTTTAGTACTTTCAGTCCTCTGTGGCTTTTGAGGTGAGGCCACATTCTTCCTAGGATATCCCTTCAGCCAATGAAGGAGCAAAGCGATAGCCAAGAGTATGCTGGCCAATGACTGAGCAAGGGAGCGACACAAGTCCGAATGTGGGACTTCTCTAATGGACCATCTTTGTTCCCAAGATCCGCATCAGGCCTGCAAAAACTTTGTTGGTTCTGTATCGTGGTCTGATGGCTCCCCTTGCCCTATCCTGCTTCTCCACCTTTTCCTTTCATAGATGTTACTCCGCAACAAACTCTTTGCACTCCCAACTCAGCCCCAGCATCTACTTCCCAGAGAACTCAACCTGTAACAAGTACATTCCATAGTTACTGCCTTTTTAAAATTAGGTTATACTTATCTTTAAATAATTGTCATGAATAGTCACTTTGTTGAGATTTTAAAATTGCTTGAGTTGGAACTGTTAGGGTATTTATACCTTTGTTTATCCTAGTACTATAAATTAGTATTTTTTTTTTAATGATTTGCTTTGCTAAAGGTCTTTTTTTTTTTTTACTTTTCACAACAAAAATAGATCTAGGATCTATTTATCAGTGCTATTCATTTTCTGCTGAGTATCTCATTAACTGTTTTGTTTACAGTGAAATCCTTCCTACTGACTTTCTTGGGTTTATTTTGTAATTCTCTTTAGTTTCTGGTGCTGAATGCTTAATCTATTTTATTCTTTTCTTTGAATAATAATTTTTAAATGCTCTCAACTTGGTACATAACTCAGTCCCTTGGACCAATTTTCCCACTTCTCAACAAGGCTTTATGAGAGGTATATGGTGAAGTCTTTGCCTATCTCTGAATGTTTTCTGTTCTCTCCCAAAAAAGAAAAATAGAACTATATTGTAACCTAAAAACCCCTTCAAATCTACAAAAATAGGTCTTTATGTAATAGGATTACAAATAGTTTTGCAAACCTTTATAAAATAGGTCCAGGAGAGTTTTCTTCTACTACATAGTTAATTGTACCTTTGCTTCTTTTTTTTTTGGTCTCCTTCAAGAACAGCCCTATCCATACACTAGCTCTTTGTTCTCTATTCTCCATTCACTTGCTCTCTTATCATTTTTAGCTCTTTGCCTTTTCTCCCTGCATCCTAGGAGAGCTTATAACCATGTGATCCTATGATCCATAGCATTTTTTCTCTTTAATCACTCCAACATAGATTTTATTTACATTGAATTTTAAATTTTATTGCACATCCCCCTCTTGTCTTCCTTCTTCTTTATCTTATCCAATTATCTTAAAAAAAAAACACCTCTCGCTGTTAACATTTTGTATCAACCTGCCCTTCTCCTAACTCACCTGTTCCCATTTCTTAAAAACTCATCTTTTTACACCTATTACATATGTATGCCTAACTCAGTTATCTAGCGCTTAGTAAATACTTGTTGGATTAATTAAATTCAAGTAAATGAACGAACCTTTGACTGTAGGTCAAGTTCCAAAGCAAAGGGGAAAATAATACGCTAACAAAATTGGCAGTTCATTCAAGTAAAAATGAAATGTCATTAATTTCTGTTTCCAGTTTTATTCAAAATCAGTTTTTAAGGTACAGTAAGAGAATTATCCAATATTTAATTTCAACATGTTTAGAAGAGATCACTGATTATCAAGACTATATCCAGCTTATGTAACTGGCACTTCTTTTTTAAAAATTGCCTTGAAGAAAAATTTATTTCTGAAATGCTGAAATCTGCCCATCCTCTTATGCTCTACACGTATATTTGCAGCTCCTTCTTTCTGTGTTCTCTCGAAAAAAAAAAAAGTCTGAATTTGAAACATTAACAGTGGAACAGTTAAAAAAAAAAAAATCCTCTGGTAATATTAGCCAGCCACAAATGGCCAGGGTAAACTTCCTTCATGAAAGCTTCTTGCCTAGAAGTGGGATTGGGTCATTATGTCTGCACAATAACCACCCCTGCAAACAACATATGAATGCCAGATGGTTGGAACTGTTCCATTAAGAAACTGATGTTTTCATTGTTTGGAATTTGATTTTGTAGCTTTCTCCATATAGTGATTTGATTGCAGCATTTAGAAGCCTTGAGAGCTTTCCCATAAATTATTCCACCCCTTGAATATGAAACTAGGGGAGGCTTATTAGCCTGTTTTTCCAGTAGTATGTCATTCCCACTTTCTTACTCAGATGTGGATAATTTAGGCAGGATTCATAAAAAGAAAATGTGGGTTTTGTGCTTTGGTTGTTCTCTTCAAAGAACGTGCTACTGAATAATACTTCCCTCACTTTGTTCCTTGAATAGGTATATGTGAATTTCATTTAAAAAATTAAATAATACTAACAAACAAAACTCTGTACTCCAGTGGCTCGTAGATTACTTTCGCAGTTTTAACTATTCTATACATTTTATCCTATTAACTCGTATGAGCACCACATCAACTCTGTGAAGTAAATACTGTTATTATCTCCACTTTATAGATGAAGAAACTAGGGAAAAGTGTAGTGAAGTAACTTTCCTAAGATCAAAAAGGCAGTGGTAGAAGAAGGATGTCAACCTCGGGGGAAAAAGTCTGAGTCCGTGTTCTTAACCACCTCACCCCACATTACATTGTTTAAGTCCCAGCTAATCTAGCTTGTTCCAAGAGAACAGTGACAAAACTAGATTCCCTGCTCCTTATTTAGTCCTCATTAAAGTAAATAGGGCCTTGCTATGATTGTGGCAAATGTCTTATCTATTGCAAACCTTAGAGAATGTCCCAGTGTGTATAACCATCTATCAATAGGACCAGTCAAAACTATATCTTGGAGAGATCTATTATTCTGTTTAAGAAGTAAAGGAGGTTTGAGGAGCCTGGATGGCTCAGTCGGTTAAGCCTCTGTCTTTATGGGGCGCCTGGGTGGCTCAGTCCTTAAGCGTCTGCCTTCAGCTCAGGTCATGATCCCAGCAGTCCCGGGATCAAGCCCTGCATCAGGCTCCCTGCTCAGCAGGGAGTCTGCTTCTTCCTCTATGCTCCTCCCCCTGCTCATGCTCACTCTCTCTTAAATAAATAATCTTTTTAAATAAATAAATAAATAAAGGAGGTTTTCTTTCCTGAAATCCTATACAAATTACTCTTGCTATGAATGCTCTAGTCTTGATATCCCCCATTATGTTAAGGTGGGTCATGATTTAAAAAAAAAAAAAAGCCACTCATTTGCATTAGAAATAAAGTGCAGCATGAAGTTACAGAAAATAGAAATGGGCTATAAAATCAAAACTACAAGGAGTTACAATTGCAAAATGGCAATTACTGTGATAGAACTCATGATCAGTAGGTCCTAGTGAGAAAGCATACGCCTGCCCTCAAGGTGAAAAGACATGGGGACATGATAGCGACAAACATTTGGAGTATGGCACTGCAAGAGGATGACTCAGGGAAACCAAGTAGTTCAAAGGGCTTTAGAAAATAATCTTCACTCACAGGCAAGCATTTAAATGTCATCCTAAGACTAGTTCTGATGTGTCAACTCCATAGGCAAATGGATAGCATAGTGGATGTCTGTTGTTTTTTTCATTGCCCCTGCATCCACGCTCCCTTCTGCTAACAACACCCTGATACTCCTTTCTCCTGTTTTGTTTTGACTTAACCTTTTCCTATGATGTGGTGCTGGCCATTAAAACATTCAATTCCACGTCCCATTGATCAATTCAAAGATGAGACAGTGATCTTATCAGAGCCAATGATGTACAATCTTGGGTACTTTTGCTTGAGCTGGTGAGAAAGGAATATATTCTCTTTTCCTGCTACAATTCGAACTGTGAGACTGAATGCCTAAAATGTTGGAGGCCACCATGAATAAGAACTTGCCAAAGGGGTAAGCCAACATTCAGAAAAGTAGCATACAGAGATGTAGAGGGAGTGAGATAATATCCTAAAGACATCATTTGAACCCCTGGATCAAGGTGTACCTGTGGTCTGTCCCTCGAACTTTTAACTTACATAAGCCAATAAATTCCAATTTGTATTTAAGCTCTTTGAGCTACCCAAGGAGTTCCGACAGGAGGAAAGAACTAAGAGAACTAAGAGGAAAGAACTAAGGCCCCTTTGGAGAGAGGCCCCTTTGCTTTGTGTTCCTTTGTGAGCGGAAACAGTGGAGCACTTGAAGAAGGCTCTGGAGAAAAACAAGAAGGTTGGGATTTAAGGATATCCCTGAGCAGAGCTAATCTTTCAGAACATGAAAAGAGAGAGTCTAGATTGCCCTTTGTAGAAAGGCAAAGAAAATGTTCTGGACCTTCATGCAGAATCCTTGGAGATAAAGTTGAAAGGAAACAATTTCAACAGGTAGTAACTAAAAGGTTTCATTTGTGTTATTGTGACAGATTTCAGAGACTTGCCTTTTAGCCAGTAACCCACAAAGATGCTTTGTGCCTTTGAGAAAGGCATGGACCTGAGTTTCCATACTTTCCACGAAATTTGTTCCCTATATATCAATTAGCATGGTGTGGCAGACTACTGGTGGCCACCAGAAAAACTTACTTTTCTTATTCCCTACTAGTGGAATTTTAGCAGGTACATGGATGTTCAGCTAGAGTCTCCACTTCCAAGCCAACTTTGCAGCCAGTTACGATCATGTGATTAGTTTGCACTAATGGAAGTGGAAGAGTGTGAGCGGGAGAGATGTGTGCAATTTCTACATCATTTGCTTAAAAGGAGATTGCTTGCCCTCCATCATCTAGCTTGATTCGATTTCAAACAATTAGCAAGGACAACACCCGAGGGACCAGAGAAGCAACAAGATGAAAGGAACAATGTCTTGGAATGACTAACTAAAGACAGGAGAGCCACGCCACCAACCAGGACCACTCGCCACTAGACTGTTATTTGACAGGGAAACAAATTTCTGTGATTTAAACCCCTGTATTTTGGAGCTCTCTTTTTTTTATAGATAGCAGCTTAGCCTCTATTCTAATATTCCTATTTTCTGAATCTTTCACCGTTTCCTCCTCCACTTTTTCATAACAGATAATTTCCATTTTTTCATAACAGATCATTTCCATTCCATAATGTCTCCTAAATCACACTCCAACTGGCCAGGGTCTTTTAGTGTATCTTCACTCTTTACAAACAATTGCAGCCATCATCTTATTGCTTTGTCCTCTAACAACAAAGAGGCAACTTTTATCAAACAATATTGAGGGGGGCGGAGCAAGATGGCGGAGGAGTAGGAGACCTGGATTTCGTCTCCTCTCAGGAATTCAGCTGGATAGGGATCAAACCATTCTGAACA
>NC_138382.1:60488921-60509205 GCF_054177405.1 Leptonychotes weddellii
GAAGGCAGTCGCTTAACCAACTGAGCCACCCAGGCGCCCGGTAGATACTTTAAAGCACACCTTTAACGTGACTCGGCTGTTGTCTCAATCTCCATTCTCGCCTCTGTCATCCTGCTTCTCCTACTAATGACTGCATTCATCACTCTCAATGATAAGTCTTTTATTTAAGTAAAATGTTTTCTGCTTCTTTATAACTTTAAGTTGACGGTGCTCCCTGAAGTACCCCAAGACTTCTCTCTCTACACCCTTTTTTCTTCTGTTCTTCCTGTCACTGCCTAATTCTCACTCTATTTCATTTGAATTCTTGAGAGTGAGAATCCCACTGGCCCAGCGTATCCCTAGTTGGACAAACCTTTTTGTTCCAGTCTTTCTTATAGGACTGGCTACCTTTGGGTTAGATAGCCTCTGTCCTCCCTGACAACTACAATGTAGTGAGGTAGAGGGGAGGCTCCTATGTTGTAAAACATACCCGCCTATTCCCTTCATTTGTGGGGCAGATATAGGACAAAACAGTTTTTCTTAGACATGGCTATGGGAATGGTAAGCACTGTGATTAACCATTGTACCACAGTAATGAATATAAAGCCCACTAAACTTGAGCCGCTCATACAGAGTGGCCAAATCTGGTGTGTATTTCCAGATTTCATTTGGTGAGGAGAGCTCAAATAAATAAAATGGACAATTCTGTGTAGCAGGCTTCTAAAGTAGAGGGGTGTCAAAAGTTCTGCTAAATGAAAAGACAACATACTGATTGGGAGAAGATATTTGCAAAAGACATATCCAATAAAGGGTTAGTATCTAAAATATATAAGAAACCTATACAACTCAACACACACACAAAACAAATAATCCAATTAAAAATGGGCAGCAGACATGAACACATATTTCTCCAAAGAAGACATCCAAATGGCTGACAGACACATAAAAGATGCTCAACATCACTCATCATCGGGGAAATGCAAATCAAAACCACAGTGGGATACCACCTCACGCCTGTCAGAATAGCTAAAATCAAAACCTCAAGAAACACCAAGTGTTGGTGAGGATGTGGAGAAAAGGGGACCCTCTTGCACTGTTGGTGGGAATGCAAACTGGTGCAGCCACCATGGAAAACAGTATGGAGGTTCCCCAAAAAATTAAAAATAGAACTACCCTATGATCCAGTCATCGCACTACTAGGTATTTACCCAAGGAATACAAAAACACTAATACAAAGAGATATATGCACCTCTATGTTTATTGCAGCATTATTTACAATACCAAATTTGGAAGCAGCCTAAGTGTTCTTTGATAGATGAGTGGATAAAGATATGGTATATATAATGGAATACTACTCAGCCATAAAAAAAAATGAAATCTTGTCATTTACAACATGAATGGAGCTACCAAGTATAATGCTAAGCAAAATAAGTCAATCAGAGAAAGACAAATACCATGATTTCACTCATATGTGGAATTTAAGAAATAAAACAAAGTAAAAGAAAGAGAAACAAACCAAAACACAGACTCTTAACTATAGAGAACAAATGGATGGTCACCAGAGGGGAGGTGAGTTGGGGGATGGGGGGATGAGTGAAATAGGTGAAGGGGATTAAGAACACACTTACCTTGATGAGCTCTGGGCCATGTATGGAAGTGATGAATTGCTATATTGTACACCTGAAACAAATATATATTATGAGATAATATATATATATACACACACATATATATATGTATATGTTATGTATGTTAACCACACCAGAATTAAAAAATTAAAACATATATGTTATGTATGTTAACTACACCAGAATTAAAAATTTTTAATTCTTCTAAATAAAGTTTCTACCACAAAACTACATAAGGGTGAGGGGGAATAGCTCAGTATATCAGTAAAACCCCACTCGTGCTCAGTCATCATGGTAACCCCTTCCTGCCTCCCAGCAGCAACTACATTTCTAACCAGATGTCACCATCCCTGGGATCCCATGAACAAAGGTTGCATGAATAGGCAAGCTGAGGATCAGTCAGTTACCAGAGAGCAAACCACAGGATGTCGAAAGCATACCTGGAGTACCCCATGTACCTCATTTAACCTGAACTTCACTTAGGGCAAGTAATCGGGTAAACTAGGTGGGGCTTTGGCAACCAAGAATTCACTAAAAGGGCAGTTCTGAGGCTGTTCTTCAGGTCTGCTTCTATCTTAAAAAGAAGAAACTTTTCTGGCCCAGCCTAGCCAACTCACTTCATCCAGGATCCTTACATTTACCTACCCTACCCAAGGAGAGAAGTGGAGGGAAGAGAACTACCAAGGGATAGTAAACATGATCCAACAAGACCATTAAGAAAGCCCATGGTGGCTACTGCTTATCATTCTAACCCTCTTCATAATGAGTGGACAGTGAAAAATAACTAGGTAAAAGGAAAGAATCTGCCACCCAAAAGAAGAGTGGTTCTCTTTTGAAAAATCAGAAAAAAAAAAAAAAAGGCCTCAGTTAATA
Source organism: Leptonychotes weddellii (assembly GCF_054177405.1). NCBI lineage: Eukaryota > Metazoa > Chordata > Mammalia > Carnivora > Phocidae > Leptonychotes > Leptonychotes weddellii. The sequence continues at coordinate 60,491,402 of NC_138382.1, forward strand.
GTAGTAATGGTGAAAACTAAATAGAACTTTTAAAAAACATTCTAGTTGATATTTTCAATGAGATTTAAAGGATAATGCACAGATGAAATGAAAACAGGCTACTAGAAAGTAGTAAGTGGAAAGCAAGAATGAATTTTTATAGATTTAAAAAATATGACTGCCTAAAGTAAATAAAAGCAAAACCAACAAGTGGCAGAATGGACATTCCTGGAAATCACATTAATGTGTTAGATCCACTGCTGGACTCTCCTAGAACAGCGTGTAACCATAAGGTAGGGTTTTGATGGGATCGTGGACTTCACAGTTAGGTGACCCAAGTTCAATCCATAGCTCTACTCCTTTTAAAACTATTTTGTCTTGTGCTGTTTTAGTTAACTTTTCTAGGCATTTATTCCTCATCTATAACACTAAGCTAATAAGAGTGTCTTTTTTAGGGCACCTGGGTGGCTCAGTCGTTAAGCATCTGCCTTCGGCTCAAGTCGTGATGTCAGGGTCCTGGGATTAAGCCCCGCATCGGGCTCCTTGCTCCACGGGAAGCCTGCTTCTCCCTCTCCCAGTCCCCTTGCTTGTGTTCCCTCTCTCACTGTGTCTCTCTGTCAAAAAATAAAATCTTTAAAAAAAAAAAAAGTGTCTTTTTTATTGGATTGCCATGAAGATTCAACTAGGTAATTTATGCAAACTCTAAATGTCTGATACATAAAATACTTAAATGTTAGTTATCATTATTATCACCCAGCAAAAAGCAAAGAAGTCGAATTCTTAATAGAGAAGATAAAGAACATGGAAGAGAAATACAGGAGACTGGATGCTATATGTATCTAATAGAGTGTTGAGTAAGACTTTTCCAGTTTTACAAAAATGGTAACTCAAGGGGCACCTGGGTGGCTCAGTCAGTTAAGTGTCAACTCTTGATTTCAGCTCAGGTCATGATCTCAGGGTCCAGGTCAGAGCCCCGCATCAGGTTCCATGCTCAGCGGGGAGCCTGCTTGAGATTCTCTCTCTCCCTCTGGCTCTGCCCCTCCCCCAGCACAGGCACTCTCTCTCTCTCTCTCTAAAATAAATAAATAAATCTTTAAAAATATATATATATTTTAAAAAATGGTAACTCGGGTTGACAGCTGAAAATAAAGAAACTTCACGTGCACACTTCCTAAAGAAAGACACTGACAAGTAGGGACAGACTTACATGGTATAATAAAAGATGTCATAATGGCCCTTAGCCATTAACAGCACCCTTTTCCCCAACCCCAGGATATAACAGAAGGACAGGGATTTTCAGAGAGTTTACATAAATGACTACATGTGATTCTCACTGATGATACATATTATCTAGTGAAATCGCTATTAGCATTGAACATAGCAGAAGCAGCAGGGACAGAGAGCCTGTTGCACCTGACTCAGTCCAGTATACTAATGAAACTCAAGAAATGTCAAGTAAGTAGGAGGCAATCAGTGAAGAATACCACTCATTGTCAAGTCCAAAGGCTCTCTCTTGACAACTTGGGGAAGTTTCAGTTGGGGGAATTGATCAAACCATACAGTAGTAAGGGCGCCTGGGTGGCTCAGTCTGTTAAGCACCTGCCTTCGGCTCAGGTCATGATCCCGGGGTCCTGGGATCGAGTCTCCTGCTCAGCAGGGAGTCTGCTTCTCCCTCCCCTCTGCCCCTCCCCCTACTCATACTCTCTCTCTCTCAAATAAATAAATAAAATCTTTAAAAAGGATACAGTAGTAAGAAATAAACACGGGGTAGAGGTAAAACTTTAGATTTAACAGAACTTAAGAGACATATTGACCATTTGCAATGTATGAACCTTAGTTGAATTCTGATTTGAACAAATAAATTTTGTTTCAAAAATGACACAATTGGGAAATTTGTACTGTGACTGGATATTGAGATATTAAGGAACTATTTTTAATTTTTAGGTATGATAAAAGTACTGTGGTATGTTTTAAAGGGTTATTTTCTTTTAGACATATACATTGAAGTATTTAAATATAAAATAATACAGTGTCTGAGAATTGTTTCTAAATTATCAGAGAACACATGTCGATACATATGGGTATAGTGATTGATGAAAAAAATTTTAGAAGTTTTTTTTTTAAGGTTGAGCATTTGAATAAAATAACAATTATCTGCTGTTTAAAATAAGCAGACCTAAAACAAAAAGAAAATAGAAGTTAGGAAATAAGCAAAATGAGAAGATACTATGCAAATGGTAGTTTAAAACTCATGGATAATGTTATTAAGATCAGAATAAGTAATATTCAAGGAAAAAATTAAGTGAGATTAAGATGGACGGTTCATATGAACAGATGGTCTAATTTATCAAAAGATGTAGCAATGAAACTTTGTGTTCAAACAATATTGCATTAACTATCCAAAGCAAAAATTATTAGAAGCACAGGGAGATTTTAATATGGTAAAAGAAAGTACTAATCAATTGGACTGATAGATGAAAATATTCTAAAAGCAACTATTATAAGGCAGATGGCAATAGTGTAAGATTTCAAAATAGCTACATAATCTTACTTCTAGGAATTTAAAAATGATTTATAATTTCATTCATAAGTCATCCTCAAATGAGGTCAAAGCAGAAAAAAAATGCATCTTAATAAATGCAGAAAAGTCCCATGTTAGGCCTTGGGGACCCAAAGGTGAACAAAGCAGAGCTCTCCCTCAAGGAGCTGACATTCCATCGGGAGAAGACAGAAAATCAACCAATAAACAAACTACCCATTAGGTAGCGATCGGAGCTACAAAGATGACAGAAAAGTGAACTGAGGTCTTAGGGGAGCACTTCGTTGAGACAGAATGGTCAGGAAAGACCTTTTGTAAAGATGGCATTTGAACAGAGACTTGAGGAAAGCCGACAAGGGGGTGAGGAAGGGGTGGGAGTCAGGGCTCCACGTAGAAGGAAAGATAAGCCCAACCATCCCGAGATGGCACTTTGCTCCCCTTATTCAATAAGGGGGGGAGGGGTAACATACCAATTTAAAAAGCCTCCAAATAAAAACAAGCAACACTTAAAAAAATGATAAACTGGGTAAAGATTTGTGAAATATGAAAAGTATTTTAATGTGGTTTTCCTTTTTTGAGCATCCATCCCATCTGGATGACGGTCAGGGGTAATTAGCACTGTTAACAGCAGGAATGCAAGAGAAACAAGACTGAATGTTCAGCTTCTGACTGTCAAATGGCTTTGCTCGGAAAGAAAAGGATTTTCTAAATTCTTTGAGCTCTCACTTACTGGATTGCTAACTTGATCAGAGAGTTCCGCTACCAGGATCACACAGAGAGGACTCAGGAAGCAAAGGCTGGGCCAACAGAGGAAGAAGTGAAAGTCCGTCCTTTCCTTTTGCAGTGGAGTTTGGAGAGAAAGAATAGGTGTGATGACGTTAGGGGCCAGTGATCTCACTTCTGTCCTCTAGGATAGAGGTCAGTGAGTAACACCGAGGAAAGATATAGTGGAAGCTGAGGGCCGGGAGCCAGGGGACTACTTCCTTAGATGCTTAGTCAGTGTTCAGCAAGCTGTGAGAGCAATCACATGGCACTGGCGCAGGGAGGTTGCTAGAAAGATGGCTTCTCACATCTGGATGTGCCCCATTAGGGGAACCAGATGTTCCCATGTGCCTTCCTGTGGATGACCCAATGACACCGAGTGGATTCAACAGTGAGTGTCTGCTGTGGAAACCAAGAGTCTGTGGTGATGGGGACTTGGCACCTTGCTTCATGTCAGGTGGGAGGGTGTACACAGGTTATTTCAAGGTCTGTGTGATCAACTGAGCCCCCCCACCCCCCACCCCCGAATGCAGGCAAGAGTTTATCAGTCTCTTTCCAACTCATGTTTTCATGTTCTCTGGGGTTTTATAGATATTTTAGTGAGGTCTCGTGTGAGTCGGCCTCGGGGAGTAGTAGCCTGGTTATTGGCACACCAAAAAAGAGACTGGGATGGCTTTAGCCACCCCCACCCCACCCAGTAATCTCCATCCCCCTTTATTCGTTGAGATGAACAGTTGACTTTCTCAAACCTACTTTCTCAAACCCAACTTTGGGCTTCCATCCAACACTAGGAATGCCTCCGACTCCCTCATACCTAGAAACTTTATAATCATCAGTGGCAAACCAAATACCATCTTGAACTCTCAACTCTTAAGTTGGGCACTTGAACTCTGAAGTTTTGAAGTTGTCTTTTCTGAGGCAGGGGATAACAGGCTGCCATCTTTCTATTGACAGTTTTATATCCTAGCTCTCCTGGATCGGATTTCCTTAGAGTTACTTTAAAATTCCATCCTCTTCTCTCACAAGAGGCAGGCACCTCACCAGAACTTCTGGGAATACAGGCCATAAATTCAACCAGTCGTTTATTCCTGACAGTACTTTCTTATGATTTCCTTCTTGTGCAATAAGTATCTAAAGAGAAATGTGGGGACATATGACTGACCGAGTAATCAAGGAACTTAGCCGCAAGTTTTGGCTAATTTAATTGATGCAACTTGGTCCTCTTCTATTTCTTCTCCTTTTCCTGTCTTGTGTTTCATCTCAAGAGAAGCAAATCTGGATGTCATAAGCTAAAAAGAATCTCTGTAACTACTCACCCCATCTTTTGAACCCCCTTCTTTCGTATCTTAGTAGTGTCACTTCTGTTTGACTCAATATTCACTTCCCTGCCCATGTTCCCCCTGTTCCTTCTGAAATGTTCATTCTTTCTGCTTCTGTGGTTTCATCATGTCCTTATAGCCCATCTTCCAGCAACACCTACAGGCCCCAATTGATACCTGAGAGGAACTGCCCTTCACCATTTTTGCTATTATTCAACATTATGGCTCTTAAGTGTGTCGTGTTAAGATGCAGATTCCTGGCATCTGGCAAATCAGAAACTGTCAGCAAGTCTTGGGATTCTTCATTTTACAAGCTTTCTGGGTGATTATGATGCATACTAAACCTTAGGAAGTAAAAACAAAAAATAGATAAGGCCTTTGGTCCTCTCAGTTCTTCATTTTTTGGCTCCTTCCTTCCTTTCTCCCTTCCTTTTTTCCTTCTTTGGAACTTAATATAATACAGTGCACTCACCTTCTGGTTTTCAGTCTTCCTCCTTCCCTTCTACTCTTTCTTCATCCCTTCTTTCTCATCCTCTGTCTGTCTCTCTCCTATCCTGCCCTGCTTTGCTCTGGCATTTAAGTGTATCATGGCAGTATGCTGAGTATTACAAGTATCGGATACTCTTTACCAAAAAGAGGAGAGTGGAGGGGAGGGGTAGGGGAGGGAGGGATAGGGAGAGGAGGGGAGGGGTGGCGTGGGGAGGAGAGAAAGGGAAACCAAGCTGGGCAAGAGCTGCTGGGCTGAAATCTCCCTTGAGCTTTGGACACGTAGACTACAAACTACAGATTGGTAAAGAGCCAGGAAACCCAAAAGTAAGCACAGCTGGGATCCATAAAGTCCCCTCCCTCTTTGATTTGGGGAGAGACATATAAACAGCTGACCTATTGCTCCGATGTTTCTTTTCCATCATATGGAATGTGTGATAAATAGATATTTAAAAGCGACATTGTCCTGCCCTCCTTTATCCTTTACCACTATTTCACTAATTATTTTTCAAGAAAGTTTCCATCCAATGGGCCTTATAGAAAAAGGCTTAATTCTTCCAGATGGTTTTAGAGTTCTGTGTTAGTAGAATAGGAAAAAAGTCTCTTCAAAACCTGTTGCCTGCAGAAGTGAGTAATACACGCAGTCTGTGGTTGTTGTTTTATTAAACACAAAAAGCTAAAAGAAAACTGTTTAGATATTTACTGTTTTTTATTGCGGTCAAGGTTACTGAAGAATTGCATGTTAATTAAATTATGGCTAATAAAAGTGTATTTAAACTATATATATTCCCAGAGTCTGTAATTTAAAGGAAATTTATAGTAATTTTTTGTGTCAAATAATGGCTTCTTTTTGCTATGCAAATATTCGTCTTATTTTGCACATTAAGGTTGCCTAAAAATCCTTTTTCCTTAAAGTGGAGGCATTTCTGTCTCACTGAGTGTTTTGCTAAATTAAATGTTGGGAGAAGCAGGAACTCTATACCCATGTTTACCTCGCATAAGAAATGCTAATTTTATGTAAGTTAACTGGTTAGTAGAATTGTCTCAGATGACTAGGCTTGGTGTCCAGGAAGGAGAAAAGTTCTTTCACTTGCAAAAAAGATCCATTTTATCATCCTCGCTTGGTTTTTAAAATAACAAATTCTGTTTTAGTTGCAAAAGTTCACAAAGAGACAGACCTATTTGATTTGCTGAATTTAAATCACTTATAGACAGACAGCTTTCCTAGAGATACGAAGAGGGAGCCACAGCAGCGCCCACTGAGAATTATCTTCCAAATTCCGCCTCTGAGTCTGGACTTCACATCAAGATCTGGCCGACACAGTCCTGAAGTTGTCAGCTCTCTGAAATAATCACAGCCCGCCGTCAGTCAGAGGTTTTGCCGTTGCATTCATGCACATTCCTCCCTCACACAGCAATCTCCCTTTAGTTCTTCCTCTCCTCCCTTAGCTTTTTTTTTTTTTAAGATTTTTATTTATTTATTTGAGAGAGAGAGACTGAGAGAGAGAGCACATGAGAGGGGGGAGGGTCGGGAGGGTCAGAGGGAGAAGCAGGCTCCCCGCCGAGCAGGGAGCCCGATGCGGGACTCGATACAGGGACTCCAGGATCATGACCTGAGCCGAAGGCAGTCGCTTAACCAACTGAGCCACCCAGGCGCCCCTCCCTTAGCTTTTATAATAACTTGATTAATTGAGACCTATACCTCCCTCCGCTGTACAAATTCACACCAGGAACTATTAGTCAAGGGATCCAGGCTGGGAGGGAAAAAGAAAAGTATGCGTATAAGAAAACGAAGTGATGGAAAGAAAGCGCTGCCCCCCTCTCCCCCAATGGCTTCAATATGCCCATCCCAAGTTCTGATAAACATCTCTTTCATATTAAATATTGGCTGGAAGTACTTTTACATAAAGGAAAAAGAAGACCTTTTTTATGGCTTTGAAAGGTGAGTACAAGATCAAAGGAACCAGGATCTGAGTTTCTTGACCGGAATTCCACTAACACAGATGGAAAACCCATTAAAAAAAAAAAAAAAAAGTCAAATCTATTCACAAATAAAAATAAGCCACTAGGTTTTAAGAGCTTTGGCCTGTGTTCCGTGGAACATTAGGAACCAATTAAATTGCTCTCCCCTTCTTGTTGATCCTAAATAATATAGTCTTTTCCCTTCTATGATTATACCAGCTTCATGTCCCTGTGACAGGAATCTGCTCTTTCATTGCCATTAAACCTCTTTCTCCACAGCACATCAGAATTGGTTAAAAAAAAAAAAAAGCCTGCATTTTATCATGCTCCTGCGGGGAGGGGGGAAAGGCTAAGCATCTATCTTATATCCTGTAGTATTTTCTTTTGCCCCAAAAGACGGTTGACAGTTGCTTAATGGCTGGGTGAGTTTGTATGTTGAATCACAAAAGTCCAACCATTGACAATGATTCTGTTTTTCATTTGCTTAAACTTTTCACCTCCCTCTTAAGCTTATCATGGAACATATTCTTCATGTTCTGCTTTTAGCTTTCCTTTTTTAGGCTTGTGCACATGGTGCAGTTCTGAGAGCAAAGAGAGGTAGGCTTAGTGCCTTATTGTGAAATATGGACTGTAACATGACATCAATCCTTCCAGTTACTGCCTGAGGACACACCACTCAGTGGGTCTGCTTCCCGTCTGCCCACCAAGACCACAGCCCCAACAGAGGGTACGATGTCTCATGTCCGCACATCAACAAATCTACATATCTGCTCCCGGAGTGTATTCCTAGGAGCAGGGTGGATATTACACATTGGAAAGAGCTACCAGTTAAGTTCAGAAAACCACAAGCCACATGGCTCTTCGCTTGTACAATACGCAGACATGATCATCCTCGTACATTTTGCCATAGAAAACAAACGGGGAAAGAGAAGGAGCTGGGCTTAGGTAGGAGCGGACAACAACCTCACAGACTTTTTGGAGCTTCCGCTCCCTGTGAATCCCTATCAGTGAGTTCAAAGTTCAGTCGTGTGTCTTGTTAATGTCAGATAATTGTGCCAGGAAATGACAGAGGAAATATTATCTCGAAATTGAAAAATGGCTTTCATCTTCTATCCACAATAACCCAAAAGCTTAGCTTCACTCTCCTAGTGGCTCATCAAGAAACACTTTTTCCTTAAGAAACACTTGCACTGTTCTTCTCGGACCCGCTGAGTGCCTGTCCTCACTACTGCACAGGACTGCACCGTTCCTTTCGAAGTCAGCCACAGGATTAAATTATGTATCTTCGGGGACAGTTGATTGGCCATCAGCCTTGCTGTCTGCACAATAGTGCTGCTTTTTATGCTTTTCTAGGAAACAGAAAGGAGTAGTTCTCTTCCTAGAAACTCCTTAGTGACCTGCCACCACCAGATGCATCCAGGTTGCCTAGTAAAGGTCATTCACATTTGAGTGGTGACAAAGTGTAACGGGAGGGAAAAATCAGACCAGGGAAAAGGAAGCCTGATTTTGGCCAAATCTCCTTATCAAAGACGGCACCCAATCTCTAAGCCTCAGTGTTCTCAGCTATTAAAGGAATAGCGGAAAATTGACATTCACGGAGTAGCTACAATATTCCAGGCGTTTCAGAGAACTTTTTAATTTTTATTCACACAAAACCCTTCCAAAGGCAGACTTCCTCTCCCACTGTTTTACATGAGGAAATTGGAGCACCCAGAGGTTAATTAATTTGCCCAGGGTCACAAAGCAAAAAAGTGGCAGAGCCCAGATTTGAATCTCTGTCTAACTAGCTTCAGAGCTGTCGCCTCCCCTGAACCTACATGTAGGTGAACATTATGCTTGGCGCATAATTAGTGCTCCGGTCCCTTCCAAAGCCCCTTCTAGCTTTAAAATACAGATCCTATTATAGATGCCAAGCCTCAGGCCTATTCAGTTATGCAACTCATATAACTCACTGCACACAGAATCCAAAGCTATCTGCTTAATTCCCCCTTTTTAATTCTTACCAGACTACTCTCTCATAATATCATCATGTCTTTCAGGCTACACTTCTTGCTACCCTCTTATTCCAATGTTCCCACATCCCCATCTTTGATGCCTCTCAGTTTATGCTCCACTGTCCAATACCATGTGTCAAGCTCTGACCCTTTTCTGTGTGCTAAGAGTTCTTGAAATCTCAGCCTTCATTAGAGGTCTTTTCAGAAAAAGTTAAAATAAGCACAGTAATTCCCTGAACCCTCACTGACTTAGTTGACAATTGATTTGCATTAAACAAGTTGTACTCTACATGTAGAGTATACTGTACATTTTATACAGCGGATAAAGAGTATACTATATATTTCATATTTCATATGTATAATACATACCATATATAAGAATATATAGAACATATACCAAATATAAAATAATACATAAAATACATAATATATATTATACTATGTATATATAGCCTGTGGATAACTGTGAAAACATACACACACACACACTTCATAAGAATAACAGATTATTTTCAATAACAGCACAGTTCAAGTCATATTTAGAAAAGCAGTATTTTCCTAAAGGAAATAAAATATGTAAAGATCCAAGTCTGCCCACAATGAAGTCAACCTTTTATAGGAATAGCAGAGGATTTTAGTTCCTGGCACCTGCATGTTCTCCCTCCTTTCCAACCCAAAATTAGGTATTTGTGGTGGTCTTCCCAAAACAAAGGAATGTCTCCCCCCCAGCCCCACCCACATAAAACAAAGAACTGCCAGAACTTTTTGCTGACAACGTTTTAGTTAGGAATCAAGCTCTAAAAGTATGGCATCCCCTTCCCTCAGCAGCCTTTCAGCAAGAAATAATTTTAGCCAAGCACTTGGCCTGAGAAGAGGAGATGAGGAAGCAGATGCCTTCCCTCTCCTCAGGTAGGAAATCCTGGAGGTCGTGATCTTTGCTCCACATTTAAATTTATTCTCACACCAAGACATCAAGTTCTCCATAATTTTTGTACTTCTATTTTTTTTCCAAACCCACAGAATTTGTGAGAAAGATAACTTTGTCAAATTTGACCTGAATTATGTTGCCGTGCTATTTTTGGTTTTGTGTTTGAACAATTTTACTTTGAAGTGTACCAGTTATTAGAATGTGGGTTAAAAGAATTGGCAGGTGCAGGAGAAGGCAGTAAAGGAATACTTCAGGTGGGATGGACAAGAAATCCTACAATTCTCTCTGTACTTTCCACGAATTGAAATTTTCCAAAAGATGTCTACTTGCCATTATTTTTACTTCCTGTTAAGGATTCCATATCTGTGGCCATAAGGTAGTAACACGGGTAGACTTCGAAGATTATTATTGTTCCCTCCCACCCTGAGCTGAAGAGAGGAAAACAAAGGAAATTGGGACCTGTCACTCTTTCTCTTTCCTCATCAGCTTTTTCTCTTACTCCCTCTTCTTGCTCACCAGGGACCTCAGTCCAAACCCTGCCCACAGGGACTGGTCATTGACTAAAAGAAACCACGTCAGGGGTGCTTGGGTGGCGCAGTCGGTCAAGCTTCCGATTCTTGGTTTCGGCTCAGGTCATGATCTCAGCGTCGTGAGATTGAGCCCCATGTCAGGCTCCTCGCTGGGCGTGGAGGCTGCTTGAGATTCTCTCTCCCTCTGCCCCTCCCACTTGTTCTCTCTCTCTCTCAAATAAATAAATCTTTAAAAAAAAAAAAAAAGAAACCACCTCAGCACTATGCACATCATCTCAATACTAGAGTCTCATTAAATTTTAGAGTGACTTATAAAAGCCAAACACTGTTCTTAGTGTAAGGCCTCCCATTTCCTGGGGAAAAAACTGCTCAATCACACATGAGAATGAATCCAGTCCTAGACAGATCCTCAGCATGCTTTCACAAAGTTCCTTGGCTACAGGGAATCAGATCCCAACTTTCTCATCCCCACCTGTGTTCTCTCAGAGGCAGATCATGGGGGAAATACAGCTCCAAAGTAGAAAATCAGGACACATCAAAATCCTACTGGTAGAAGACTTTGGTGGGGCAGCTGATTCTCTGGATATTTCCCAGCTTCAGATGAGTTAGGTATCAGGGAAAAAGTTATTTGGGAATGTGACCAATAACGTCCTACTAGAAGAGAACTACAGCACTCCCTGCACCAACACCCAGATAGAAGGTGGGGCATTGGGTTAATTAATGCCTTGGTCCACAGACAAAGGTAGAAGCAAGAAGAACTTCAAGGAATACCTGAGCTCTCAGTCACAGGAAAACCCTAACTGGGGTCGACTAGTAGAAGGCAGTTACTGAGAAAAGGTGTCGTCCATTCTAAATAAATGGTGAGGCTGTGGAACCCACCTCAAAGGGAAATCTTTCCTCTGAGAGAATAGTTATAGTGACTTGTTGGTTTAAGCATTTATCAAGAGACATAGAAAAGCTAAAGAAACAGCTAATTTAATTAGAGGGTGGTTCTGGAAACTGACCCAGGCAAAGGGCAGGTGCTACAGAAATGGGAAATACGAACTTGGTTGTAGGGGCAGGGTAGCTTTCAAAAGAGCTGATAGTACGTTACTCATGGCCTGTAGGAAAGTAAAGTAAAAATCGATAAGAATTTTGTGAGATTAGGGGCGCCTGGGTGGCTCAGTGGGTTAAGCGTCTGCCTTCAGCTCAGGTCATGATCTCAGGGTCCTGGGATCCAGACCCTCCTCAGGGCTCCCTGCTCAGTGGGGAGTCTGCTTCTCCCTCTCCCTCTGCCCCTCCCCACCCCACTCATGCTCTCTCTCTCTCTCTCTCAAATTAATAAATAAAATCTTGAATTAAAAAAAGAATTTTGTGAGATCAGATGAAAAATGCCTACCCTCAAGGGTCTCCAGAGATCTTCAGAAGGATCTATGTGACCTCTTTTCAGAGGGTGATGACTTGGAGGCCTGAATTCTGCTCTTGGGAGAATGTTCTGCTGGCCTTGGACCAATTCTGAGGTCACTTTATCAGACCAGCAGTTATTTAGAGAAGGAACCAGTTAAAAGGAAAGTCTTAGGGGTGAAAGATTCCCCCCACCTTCCTAGGGCATATGGAGCCAGATAACCTGAATGTCTTGGCCCAGATCACTCTCGTTAGGCTGAATTTGTTGAGGCAGGAGTGGATTCCAAGGTAAGCCAAGTACCTGGATGGATTTTACAAATTGGTAAATACCCTTCATCTGTTCTTGGCTGAAGTGGAGGGAAGAGATTGAGCTCCCAGAGGCCACCATATGTGACCAGCAGGAACTCCTTGGGGGTTGGTGGAAAATTGTCGTAAGTGCTTACCGAACTACATGGTTTCCTTAAGAGTTCTAAAAAACTCCTTAAACCTGGATTCCTAAGAATTCAGCTATGGTAGGGAGTGCTCTCATGTTGGGAGCAGGGGGAAGGGAGGAAGCATAAATTTTATATTAAAAATTAGTTTAATGTATGGGCTTATCATTTGAATAATCACAAAATTTTAGATTGTTTCTAAGTTGGCATTTACAGTGCATATGATTCCTAGCTTATCGATAATTGCTCTCATTATCCCAAATTCACTTTCTCTATTTCTCTTCATCAGCTGTGTGTACTCTCTTACTGAGCTGATGCTTACTACCTAATCTACCGAATTTTTGCTTATATAAATTTGCTGCCATCTCCAGTGGAATTATTCCACAGGTCTTACAGAAGGGAAGGTAACCATGTGAAAATGAATGACACAAGAAGGTTAGTTCTAACACTGATTAGTCATGTGACCTTGGGAAAATTACTAGAACTACAGTGGATTTGATCACAGTACCTGCCCAACAGAGTTGCTGTGAGGATTAACTGCCGTGACAAGTCTGTGACACTAAGTGGCCTATAAGAGCTGCTCAATGAATGGCATCTCCTTCCGAGATGTCTGGGGGGTGGACCCTTTTGAGACTCTTCTGTTTCCCACTTGGCATCACACTGGACTGCCTGCCACTGGATGGATGTGCTATCTGACCTCAAGTCCATTTATCCACTTCTCCATTCTCAGACCTAGAAATATGCTGTTATTCCTCCCCTGAAACCTGGAGTTCTTCTCACAGTTTCTTCAAACCTTTGTTCTACACCATTGGACTGAACACTATTTCTCCAAGTTCCTTCTGGCCCCCACTCCATGTCTCTCACCCTTCTCTGCTGGCCGCATTTTCTAACTCCGTCATTTTTCCCATCCTTTTTTTTAAGGGTTCACAGCCTCTGTCCAGAAATAGTCTGCCCTGCATAACATTTACCTGTTACACCTTCAGTAGCCTTCTCTACAGTCTAGCTTCCAGGGATAGTCCAGCTCTTGAGAGATCAAAAAAATAAATACATAAAAATGTTAATGCACTGCTCTCAGAGCACCAGAATTTTCTATAATTCTCTATTCTGTAATAATAATAATAGCTGGGCGCCTGGGTGGCTCAGTCGGTTAAGTGACTGCCTTCAGCTCAGGTCATGATCCTGGAGTCCAGGGATCAAGTCCTGCATCGGGCTCCCTGCTCAGCAGGGAGTCTGCTTCTCCCTCTGACCCTCCCCCCTCTCCTGCTCTCTCTATCTCATTCTCTCTCTCAAATAAATAAATAAAATCTTTAAAAAATAATAATAATAATAATAGCTGCTATTGACCATTCACTATGTGGTGGTGCTATACTAGGAACCTTTCTTATTTCATTTAATTCTTAAAATGACCCTTCTAAGTACTTATTATTATCCCCATTTTTTATAACTGAGAAAACTGAGGCTTAAAATAGGTAAGTGACTAAGTAGTGAGGTAGGATTTAGTTCAGGTCTCCCAGATTCCAAAGCCCTTGTTCTTTCCCAGATACTGTCTTCCACTTCTTTTCTTTACTTTTAGAAAAAGCATGTACAGTCATGTACCGTGATCTTCTCGCCTGTAGTCTCTGACCTATGACCATCTTTAATTCTGCATGAAAAGATTAAAATGAGAAAGAGATTAAAATGATTCAAGTAATCAATTTCTGGTCATCTCAAGTTGCCAAACAAAGTGAATTTATCCCATGAGCCAAGACCTTTCACCAAGAAAAGGAATAAAACAAACACATTATTTTATCTTTCATTATGTGGTTTGTGACTCCCAGTGAAAGGAACTCGGCTGTAAAATTAAGAAACGAAAACCAAATGGTTCACAATGAAGTTCTGGAATCTATTCTTTTTAACAGGTAAGGGAAATGGAAAAAACAAAAAACTGGGCTAAATAACTAAACGAATATTGGAATGATCATATTCCATGGAAAGAATATGAGGCCATGGGTTGCAATCCCAGTTCTGCACAAGCCATTCATTTTTTAATCAGTCTTTATTTCTTTGAGATACAGTTTCCTCATCTGTAAAATAGGGCCAATATCTGCCTTGCTTAACCCAATAGATTGATGGAAGTATTAAAATATGAGAAGGTACACCAGTGTTGTATAATTTATAAAATCTATTTAATTACATTGTTCTGTCATCCTCATTGCCTTTGGAGTCAAATGGGTTAGGGTGTATGTAAGTCGTAATTCAGTCCCTGACTCTACCTGGGATATCAGATCAGGTCACCTACCTTCTCTGTCCTTCCACTTATCGTTTATAAAATGGATGCAGTGAATACTTGCTAATTGCCTACCCCAGAATCCAATCCCCACCTCTGTCACCCTAACATTATCCATAGTTTTCATTCACGAGTATACCCCTCCCCCATGGATTTCAAATACCCTAGAGGTCACCTGATTCCACTTCCAGTTTCAAGGGTGGATCTTGACTAGATTAGGGAAATCAAGGAGTAAGGCCACCTTGCCTTAGTGATTGATTTACAATGATCATAATCTGATAACCAAAGAGACTTTCAAAAACAAGCAAATTCATTACTCCACTATGACTAATGTGAGGCATTGGAGGCTTGCAGGTGAACTGAGCTTTGGGAAAGAAGCTTCCTAGCTCTTATGAGATAATACCTTAAAAAAAAAATTATATTTCTACTTTGGGCCATGACGGAGTAACTGATACCCCGGACTAGCCTTCCCACGATAAACAACTAGAAAACTGGACAAAATATATAAAACAACTATTTCTAGACAACATACAATTGGCACAAGATTGTGACACCTAATAGAAGAAAAATGAGTTGAATCCTAGGACTACCCAGCTTTCTGTATGGAGGCATTTACCAGACATTGACAGAAGGAGGAAGAATCCAAGCAGAGCACAGTGGTCTTAATAAGCTGAGGACACAGAGACCAGAGTTCAGGGAGGCAAAACTGGCTAGAATTTTTTTTTTAAACTGGCTAGAATTTTTATGGAGCACCAGAAAGGAATGAGGTGCATAGATAAATTGTTCCATAAATCTGCATGGGGATTGCCTTGAATGTCTGACCAAATAATAAGCTGTATATTTAAAGCATGAGACTGCCCAAGAGTAAGCAAAGAATATTTATGTGAAGCTGTAAGCTGAACAACTACCAGAACCTTCACCGAGTTAAGAAACACTTCAATCTGACCAACCAAAATGGAGAAACCTCACTGAACGCTCAAGACATTCATTAGGATCTGCAGAAGGCTACACCTTAAGAATAGGGCTTAGCTCTGGATCAAAGGCTACCTTAAATATGCTCAAACAGAGCTTTAAAAATGCCTTGAAAGGACCAAAAATATCTAGAAGTAAATTAATTGCCTTCCAGAATAAAATCCAACACAGATTAAAGAAAGGCAACAGGGCGCCTGGGTGGCTCAGTTGGTTAAGCGACTGCCTTCGGCTCAGGTCATGATCCCAGGGTCCTGGGATCGAGTCCCGCATCGGGCTCCCGGCTCAGCAGGAAGCCTGCTTCTCCCTCTCCCACTCCCCTGCTTGTGTTCCTGCTCTCACTGTCACTGTCTCTGTCTCTGTCTCTGTCAAATAAATAAATAAAATCTTTAAAAAAAAAAAAAAAAAAAGAAAGGCAACAAACTCTAGACACTCAACAAGGCAATCATTGCAATGTCCAGAATCCAATAAAAATTATACATGCTCAATGTCATTAGAAATTAGGTAGATGCAAATCAAAACTTCAATGAGATGCTATGTCACACCCACTAGAATGGCCCTAATACAAAAATATGGAAAATAACAGGGCAAGGATATTGAGAAGTTCCCATATTGCCATTGGAAATATAGAGTGGTACAGCCACTGTGGAAAAACAGTTTGGTGGTTTTTCAATGAATTAAACATAGAATTACTATATGATGTAGCAATCCCACTCTAAGATAAATATACAAAAGAAAAAACAGATTTTTCAAACAAAACATGTACGTGAATGCTCATAGCAACACTATTCACAATACCAAAAGGTGGAAACAACCCAAATGTCATGGATACATGGATACATGGATACATGGATAAACAAATGTGGTATGTCCATTCAATGGAATATTATTCAGCCATAAAAAGGAATGATGTACTGATACATTCATGCTATGACATGAAAACTTGAAAACACTGTAGTAAACCAGACACAAAAGATCACATATTGTATGATTCCATTTATATGAAATATTCAGAATAAGCAAGTCCACAGAGACAGAAAGCAATTAGTGGTGGCCAGGAGGTGGGGAAAGGAGGAAATCAGGAATGACTGCTTAATGGGTATATATTCCCTTTTAGGGTGAAAAATTTTTCTGACACTAGGTAGAGGTGATGGTTGCACAATACTGTGAATATACTTAACACTACTGAATTGTACACTTTAAAATAGTTAAAATGGTAAATTTTATGTTATGTATGCTTTACCACAATTTTTAAAAAATTATGATTATATGTGTCAAAAAGTAGGAAATTCTTGTGTTTTTTTTTTCCTTCCTGTTTGGAACTTTTATTATAAAACAGGGAGAAAAATCAGACAATAGAAACAAATCCATGGATGAAAGAGATGATGGGATAAGAAGAAAAGGATTTCATTATTATTATTTTTTTAAATAGGCTCCATACCCAGCATGGAGCCAAACACGGGGCTTGAACTCACAACCCTGAGATCAAGACCTGAGCTGAGATCAAGAGTCAGACTGAGCCACCCAGGTGCCACCCAGGTCCCCCCCTGGTGCTTAACCGACTGAGCTTAACCAACTGAGCCACCCAGGCTTAACCGACTGAGCCACCCAGGTGCCCCCAAAAAAGGACTTTAAAGCAGTGATTTTAACTACATTAAAGTATTGTATTAGTTATGTGTTGCTGTGTAACAAATTAACCCAAAATTTAGCAGTGTAAAATGGCCAACACTTATTATCTTATATTTTCCAAGAATCAGAAATTCAGGAATACATTAGTTGGTGCTTCTGACTGAGAACCTAATGATTCCTTATGCAATTAATATGATAAATTTGGCAGTAAATAGAAGACAACAAAATATAAAGGGCAGTAAAACTAAACATGGTCAATATAGAAGTAAAATGGCAAATGTGGCAGTAAATATGAAAAGACATTTCTGCTTTTTTAATTTCTTTGAAAGATAATTGGAAGACTTCTGCTTGTGACAGAGTAAGTCCCCTCCCCTCTGCAGAAAACAACTATAAAACTTAAATAGGAATAGAGTGCTGAGACCTTTATCCCAAGACAAAAACCCAGAAGACTCAAAGAAAGCAGAAAGCTGGGTGATAGGCACTGGGGAGGGTATGTGCTCTGGTAAGCGCTGTGAATTGTGCAAGACTGTTGAATCTCAGATCTGTACCTCTGAAACAAATAATGCAATATATGTTAAGAAAAAAAAAAAGAAGAAGAAGAAGGTAGCAGGAGGGGAAGAATGAAGT
>NC_138382.1:60509305-60559144 GCF_054177405.1 Leptonychotes weddellii
AAGAAAAGAAAGCAGAAAGCTTGTGTTACCTCCTACAGGAGACACAAAAGTCACTAGGTAAGGCTTCTCTGGTTATGTCCCACCTGCTGGAATAATCTCAGGAGAAAAGCAATAGGGTTCACATAAAGAACTTAGATAAGACCCATCTTAGCACACACTGGGGAAAGAATGAAGGTCAAACAAAATAGTGTTGATACATGAATTCATTTTTAGACTTGTTTGCAAATCAAAAATTTGCTATTAGATCACTGAGGAAAAAGTGAAATATCTGTCCCTATGGAGTTGAACATGGAGTGAAATTCTAAAATTCTCCATTTAGCAGCTCTTCCATGGCATCAAACTGATCCCCTTCCAGCCAGTTGGGATGCTCCCAGCAACTGATAACCAAGAGCCATTTGAGAGCTGTGGGAAGTCTCTCCAGACAACTTTCTTAGACAATGTCACTAAGCTTCTTGTTTCCATGAGCACCAAATTAATTTGTTTTAAAAAGATTTCCTATGACCTCACATGTTTTTAAATTTGGGGCTTGTCATGTCTTATTTAGAAAGTCAGCACAGCCCATGTCTGAGCAAAGTAACGTGATACAACAGAATAACGGAGTGTGAAGCTCCCCCCCACCCCCCGCCCCACCCCGGTTGTGCTGGGAACCAGGACATGGCAGAAGCACGTGCTCACCATGAAGGTAGAACAAGGGAGGTGCGTGGAGGTGAGTGTGGGAATCTTAAGAGAGAATAATGTTCCTGTAAACCAAGTGAAACAAATTAAGATTCAAAAATTCAGTGATGCTATACTGTGACAACATCAATTAAGGGTTAAGCCTCTTCTGCTCTTTGGGGGTCAATGTGGTTAAAACCTCTTGCCTTCTTTGGGATTTAGACATACTTACTGGCCCTCTCCTGCACTGATTCCCAGCCCTTGCTGTACAATGGAATCACCTGGGCAGCTTCAGAAACTACTCATTCCTGGGACTCATTCCCAGAAATTCTGACTTACTTGCTCTAGAGTGAGCCTGGGCATCAGCTTATTGTAACGTCCCCTGCTGATTCTCACGTGCAGCAAAGTTTGAGAATAAGGTCTCCACTGCTTTGTGACATAAAGTGTGGTCTGAGGAGCTAATTAGAAATGCAAATCTCAGGCAACATCTGGATCCACAGAATCAGAATCTCCACTTTACTAAAACCCCCACATGCCTCAAATGCAAACTCAGTGTGAGACATTGCTTGATTTTCCTGATCCCCCTTCCATTCTTCAGAGCAGTAGCTCACCCTGGGCTTTACGTTAGAATTGTCTGGAAAGCCTTTTTAAAAATATTGAGGTATGGGTCCTCCTTCCAGAGATTCTGATAGAGTGTGGCCCAGCCACGGTTTTTTGGGTTTTTAAATTTTCATTAAAAAACAACAACAACAACCTTCCCAAGGGATTTTAATATAAATTCAGGGCTGAGAACCATTGCTATAGAGATTTTTTTTTTCTTCTTTTAATTTAACAGCCTTTAGTGTAATGACAACTTCTGTTAAAAATTTAGGTTCCGTGGAAGAGGTAACACTTTTGTTATTTTCCAACATCAGATATGAAACCTTAATGTGCAAAAGCAACCACTGTGTTTCTTCTAAGAAAATCCAGAGTCCCTGTGCCTCAACCTCAGAGAGTTTCCTTTGGTAAGTCGGGAATAGGGTCCAGAATCTGCAACTTTTACAAGCCATGGTTGGAATTCTGACGTGTGTGCTTTTTGCATCATAGTTAGAAAATCACTGCTTTAGTATGGCAAAAGAATCAGAGAGTAGACTTTGATGGGCATAAGGAGAGAAAGGGGAGCATGTAAGCGCCAAGAGTTCAGGGTGAAGGAGCAGAAAGAAGTAATGCAGGCTAAGCAAAAGATGGAACCCCGAAGGTCACTAAGAGAAAGATGGAACTGTATGGAACAATTCCCAGGAACCAGCCGTAAAGATCAAGGCTGTCGGGACGCCTGGGTGGCTCAGTCGGTTAGGCGTCTGCCTTCGGCTCAGGTCATGATCCCGGGGTCCTGGGATCGAGTCCCGCATCAGGCTCCCTGCTCCACAGGGAGCCTGCTTCTCCCTCTGCCTCTGTCTCTCTCTCTCTGTCTCTCATGAATAAACAAATAAAATCTTAAAAAAAAAAAAAAAGATCAAGGCTGTCTGTACAGGCTACTTTCTGTCTGAGCAACTCCATGTTGCTGTCTGGTCACAGTGAGCACCATCTTGCAAGCCTCGAGACAGGGAGACCATTTACGCTATTAATTGCTACTTCCCAGGGCCCTGAGGTTTTCCCTTTCTCTTTTGACCCACCAGATTAAGAATTAGAAGAAACAGAAGAACTCAACCTGAAAGAATACTGTTCAAAACCCCACATCCATCAATGCACCTTGCCTCATAGAAGCAAAGTGTGTGAACGACTGTACATTGAATTCTTATAAATCAAATGATAGTTTGAATCGCTATGCAACATCACTAATGATCAGAAAACTGCAAATCAAAATCACAATCAGGTATCAACTCACATCTGTGAGGATATCTATTATCAGATTTTTAAATTTTTTTAAGTAATCTCTACATCCAATGTGGGGCTCGAACTCACAACCCCAAGATCAGGAGTCATGTGCTCTACCAACTGAGCCAGCCTGGTACCCCCAGACATCTATTATCAAAAAGACAATAGACAAATTTTGGTGAGGATGTAGAAAAAGGAGAACCTTTGTGTACCTGTTAGTGGAAATGTAAATTAGTACAGCCTTTATAGAAACTATTATGGAGCTTCCTTAAATAATTAAAAATAGAACTATCAGATGATCCAGCAATCCTACTTCTGAGTATATATCCTAAGGAAATGAAATAAGTATCTCAAAGAGATATCTGCACTCCCATGTTCATTGCAGCATTATTCATGGTGACCAAGATATAGATGCAACCTAAGTGTCTATCAATGAATAAATGAATAAAGAAAATGGAATATTATACAGCCATAAAAGGAAATCTTGTCACTTGCAACCACATGGATGAACCTGGAGGACATTATGCTAAGTGCAATAAGCCAGACACAGAAAGATAGATACTCTAGAATTTCACTTATATGTGGAATCTAAAAAAGTCAACTCACAGAAACAGAGACTAGATAAGACCACTAGGGATTAGGTAGGAATGGGGGAAATGGGGAGATGCTGGTCAAATGTAATAAACTTCCAGTTATAAGATGAATAAGATCTGGGGATCTAATGTACAGCATGGTGACTATAGTTACTAATACTGTATTCTATACTAGAAAGTTGCTAAGAGAGTAAATCTTAAGTGTTTTCACCACCAACCCCCACGCACAAAGGTAACTATGTAAGGTGACGGATGTGTTAATTAGCTTGACTGTGGCAATCATTTCACAATATATATTTATATCAAATTATTGTACTGTACACATTAAGTACACATAATTTTTATTTGTCAACTATACCTCAATAAAGCTGGTGGGAAAAATCACTATGGCAGGGGAAACGGACTTGCAATTTTAAAGACTCCCCTGATGAATTCTGCTTATCTGATCTTCTTAATGAAGGACACGCATTTAATATTGACAGTTCATAGGGTTATTACTGGATTAAAGGGGGAAATGCATTTAAAACATTATGACGGTCCCTGGCACATAGAAATTTTAAAAAATTAGATATTATTTTTACTACGATGATGGAATTTGTCTAAGCTAAACCTCAGAAGACCTGTCTCAGGGGTCATCACCAGTCCTAGGAGGCTTAATGAGATTTATGTCTATAAGAGTTTGCAGACAGGAACACAGTCAGGCAAAACCACAATTTGTCAATGATTGACCAAATGAAAGCTCCTTAGAGACGGCCCAAGTGAGTAGAACAACAGTGATTCATTTTCCCTAACAAATCCATTCATAAAACATTTGGTCTCATTCAATGAGAACTTACTATGAAAACACATGGCTTTAAATCTCATTAAATCCCTAATTGTTATTAGTTGCACTTCACTGATGGGAAACATCTAGAAAGGGACAAAGCAACTACTAAGATGGGTGTGTCTCCCTAGACCCGACTGCAACCACTCCATACCTTCCACCTTCCTGACTAATTGTCCCAACAAATGTTCCCTTTGCCACACTATCAGAACAAGCACAGACAAGTTGCTTGGAAGGTGACACTCAGCCATGCTGAAATGAGACCTAAATCCCCTGAAACAACCACAGATTACAGAATATAAAGCTCTTTTTCTAAAAGGTTCCAAACTAGAAATTGGGAAGATAGCAGCTATTCATTCAGGAGCTCAAGAGACCTCTCAACTCGGCTGAGCCTGATTTACCTCTTTGTTTATGGAGTGACAATCTTCATGATGAGTTGGGATGTCAGGCAGAGCTAGAAGATCTTACCCACTGGAGGACTCCATTAACAGTCTGAGCCCTTGTCCTACCAGCTCGAACTCTCACCTAACTGCCTTCCTCCACACTTAACACCGCGCCCGTCTGCAGACCTAACCCCACAGACTGCCCTGTGCTTCTTCTATGAAGGGTACACAGCCACAGTGTGATGATTTGATGTATGTATACTTTGTCAAATGGTCACCACCATCAAGCTAATTAACACATCCACCACCTCACATAGTTACCTGTTTATGTGTATACGTGTCTGGTTGAGAACACTTAAGTTTTATTTTCTTAGCACCTTTCAAAAATAGAATACAGTATTATTTAGTCACCATGCTGTACATTACATACTCAGAACGTATTCATCTTATAACTGGCAGTTTAGACCCTTTGACCAGCATCTCCTCATTTTCCCCACCCCAGCCCTGGCACCCAGCATTCTAGTCTCTGTTTCTGTGAGTGGACTTTTTTAGATTCCACAAGTAAATGAGATCACACAGTCCGTCCCTTCATTCTTAGTCGTGGTGCCCTATCTGTATTTGCTGCATCCCAGATTTGAGGTTGGAGGCCCTATTACACTCACTGTTTTTGTGGGGTGTTCTCAAATACCGGAGGCTGACATTTGGTCTGGATTTGCACCCAGAGTGGGACCACAAAATGACATCTGCAGGGCCAGGTAAACCAGCCTCTGATTGGAGCACTTAAGGAAATGAAATCCCAGCAGGATTCTGATTTTCCTCCTTAATTAGCTTCCTCCATTCCCTTAAGCATTTGCTCCCTTAGCGAGATCCTACCCCATTAACTCCCCTTTGTCTTGGCTCCAGGGTGTTACGTAAATACCTGGAAGCAAGATCGCCTGTAGCTTGAGAGGGCTTTTTGCGGCCCACAGCAGGCTCCCGGGCTAGACAGCTTCTGCTAATGCTAATTGGACTGCTTGTGTCACAGTTTCTGTCCCCAGGAGAGATGCTGCTCTGCCTGCCTGAGCTCCTGCCAAAGGAGCCCTAGAGTTCCTGCTCAAAGAACTTCTATAAACGCGCATTTATTCCCAGCCAGTCTCCCGAGGGGTCAGCAAGTGTTTATTTTAGCCACGTTAAAGGACTTGTTTTCCCAGGACCTCTAGGTGTTCTGAAATGGGAAGTTCAAAGGATAAAAAGAATATACCCGTAACTATAATAATATTAATCCCATTTTTTAAAGTCAGATTAAGGCAACTGAAATTATCGATCAAATAGAACCAATGCTATTTCTAGAAATAAATGTTATAAATCTCATCACCATGTTAAAGTTAAAATCACACATAATAAGATAAGAACACTGAAATCTAGTGATCCTTGGAATCTCTCTGTTTCTATCACAACAGCTTCTCCCTCTCCTGAAACTTGACTGTTCTGTCAGGCTTTATTGCTATGTTAATTTTTTGAAGAAGAAAATGGGGAAAGTTTAGAGACAGGAGAAGAGAAGTGAAGAGGGAAGAGGCACCTTTTCACTTTTTCTATATTAGGGAATCTGAATCTATTTCTTTGGCTGAATTATGCTTCCAGGTGAAACACTGCTGGATAATATAATGCAGAATGCTACAGTTGAAATGTTTATCTTTGTTTTCCTCACGTTGGATGAAGCTAGGAATTCATTCATTCATTCATTCATCAATATGTATTGGGGTTAGGATGAACATGTATATATGATTTGTTATCCGAACATGGATAGTCTAGAGAATGAAAGGGATGCTTTATTATTTCTACCAAGACAGAAGGACATACCAGGACTGTTCTGAACGAAATGGGAGGTATGGTCACGTTAATAATTGAACACTTCCTCTATACCTGGTGTAAAATCAGAAAATGTCTATGGGGTGCGTAAAGGGGCTATTCTTCATTCCTAGTTTCAAAACTCCCACCTTTTCTCAAAATACCAAAAGGTTCTGCTAAAACCTATTGGTTCTTTCAGGTAAAATAAAAATAGTGCTAAAGTCTTTCAACCACTGATTTTTCTAGCTTGAAACAATTCTCTCAACCCAAATAGGATCCAATTTTTCCCCTATGATTTCTGAGGTTGAATTTTGATAGGTAATTCTATATTTAATTACACTGATAAACGATTAACAGCTCATTGAGACCCAACCTTACCGAAAAAACCTACTGTTCTCCCTCAAAAATGAGGAAATTACTGTCTCACCATTCAAGGGAAAATAGTCAAGACAAAGTACAAAAACTCATATATATATACATACATATGAGTTTATGAGTGTATATATATATATATACACACACATATACATGCGCATACAAATACAAATATATACATTCAGTTTTGGAAAGATTTGAGCATATCTGATGTTAGTTCATAGTTCATGTTTTCAGAGAACAATATTTATAGTTTAGAAATAAATTTTGCCCACCTGGCTTAGACAGTATCACTAGCCCCAGCTTACAGTTGAGGAAATTAACTACTGACACAGACAGGCACTCAAAACTCCTAACCCTGATTCCATCACTCTTCTTACAATAAAACAATAACTCATTACAGACGTTTAAGTGACAACATTGTCAAAAATTCCTTATACTTCCATCAAACTTAAAACTTTTCAAAGCATTTTCCCATTGACTCAATATACATGAAGGGACTGCCATGTGCCATGCACTGACTAGATACTGGAGGCACAAAGGGGAATAAAACTGTCCCTGAGCATAAGGAACTGGAACTCTGATATATAAGACAGACAAGGAAACAGGTCCAGTTTAGTTGATAAAGTAAAATGAAGGAGCTGCAAACTATGCCAAGAGCGACACAACAGAGAGCCCCAAGGCCAGGCTGTGGGGACCACACAAGGCATCCCAAGGATGTAATGCTTGCAAGAGAAATGGGAGTTTGCTAGAAGGACAAGCTGCACATGCGCTCATGACCTGAAGTCAGGGAACAGCAGATTAGGTTAAAGCAATAGTAAGTTGTTTGTAAACAGCTGTAGCAAAAGATGTATTTCAAGATAGGATGCTGGATCATTGGTGAGGCCCAGGATGGGATCCTGGAGTGTTTGGCTTAGGAAGTTGAAATTCATTTTATAGGCCTAGGGTGCCAATGAAAGGAGAAGGAAGTGATGGGGGAGACAGTGAGACAGCCAGGGAAGCAAACACATGAGGCTTGGTTGGGATCTAAATTTAAGAGAATGGAGGGGAAGGATTGCCAGGAGACAAATGTATTGAAGACAGAAGTTGGTAGGATTTGGGGTCTGGATGTGGATGTGGAAGATGAGGGATAAGAAGAAAACAAATGTACCTCTAAATTCTTCGAGGAACTGGGTGATTAGATTTCATGAACCAAGACAGGGCACGTAGAGGGATGAGCAGATTTCTGAGACACACTAAGAAGTTCAGTTTTATATCTATTGAGTGTATATACTGAGTGTAAGGCCCATAGAACTGTCACGTGGCGAGACCTAGAGGAAACAGACAGTAGACTCGTGAAGCTCCAGAGAAAATTCTAGACAGTAGTTTCAGCTTTGAAGGCCACAGGTGAGGCAAATACAGAAGGCCATTCACTGAAGAGGGAAGCAGAAGAACCTTTCCACTGGGGAGAGGGGAGAGGAGTTTAAACAATAGAATGTTATTATAGTGTTTTGTTTTATTAGAAACCAATTATTTGAAAATAGATGTTTTAATTAATATGTAGCAAAACACTTCCCCATCCTTTGTTTTATTAAGAGATCTACACATACCTCCATGATATTTCCCCTAAAAAATGGACTTTGAACCACATATATGGAAAAACAAGATTGGAGGAAATCTTTCTTCCATGATGTCAAATTGATGAATGTGTGATGACCTTTCAGAGGGAGAGATGCACTCGGGGGAAAGGAGGCATATTTCTAGAAGCCCCATAGGACCGACCTTCAAAGTTTCTTGACAGTTCCAAGACACCCTCTGAGATCACAACATTTCGTTCTAGCTTCTCCATGTACTTGTAGCTAAACAAATTGTTGCAAAGTCCACCCATGTTTCCATCCCTTTCACAGATCAGATGTAGATTTCCCCATGGCCAGCAAGAAAGCCAAAGAATGACTGAAACCCCTAGCTAGCCCTGGGAAACAGGCCACACAGTGAGGAAGAGGGAAGTTATTTCCCTAAGCGTCCTGTAGTGAAGTCACTTTTGGCTCCATTCTGATTGTACAAATGGCCTGTGAGATTGGATCCCTTCATCTCAAGAAACAGCTTCCTACAGTGTGAATATGGTTCTGACCTTGGACCAAATTATGTCCACTGCCACCCCCCACCCCCAAATTCATATGTTGAAGTTTTAACCCTCAGTACCTCAGAATGCAATTGTGTTTGGAGATAAGGTCTTTAAAGAGGCAAGTAAGTTAAAATAAGGTCTTTAGCCTGGACAGTAATCCAATATGACTAATGTCTCTATAAGAAGAGATTTGGACACAGATATGCACAAAAGAAAGACCATGGAAGATACAACAAGAAGGTGGCCACCTGCAAGATAAGGAAAGAGGCCTCTGAAGAAACCAAACCTGCCGACACCTTGATTGATCTTGGACTTCTAGCCTCCACAATTGTGAGAAAATAAATTTCTGTTGTTTAAGCCACCTAGTTTGTGATACTTTGTCATGCATGCCTAGAAACCAATACAGGCAGTTATAAATGTGGTATCAAATATGTGCCAAGGATTTCCCAAGATGAAGTTACGTGGAAAAAAAAAATAAGGCTTATTTTCCAATTAAGAGTATTGATGATGCACAACTGTATTGTGTAAAAATATGTTAATTGATTTATAAGCTCTAGAGAAGTCTAACCATCCCGGAGAGAAGCGAGCGTGTGGGCACTTGAGCTTTGTATCATCATTGCTATAGAATTCACTGACAGAGTTCCATGGACTTCCACCCTGTCTGTGGCTCAGATGGGATTTGGCCCTGTGTCTGTTATACCTTAAGATGTAGTGAACCGCTTTAGGCAGATTGTATTGGGTTGATTCTGCGAAACTCTTAATATTTGAAACACAAAATCCTAAAGGTAATATGACATTTCAAAAGCCCCAAGAAAAAATTGTGGATAATGTCTCTGCTTGTGTGACAAGTCACTTTTTTCCCCTCTTCTTTCTCCTTCAATATGTCACCAAGTCCTATGGACACAGCTTTTGAAATTGGCCTCACCTCTGTTTCCCCATTCATACTGACTGTGACTGCCTTCATCCAAACCTGTATGATTGCTGGCCCATTCTGCTGTCCGCCTAACTAAACTTTTCGGAGGGAACGCAACATTGTGTAAAGGTTAAGGGACACAGTCGCTTGAGCTAGAGTCCCAGCTCTGCCCTTGACAAATTGTGTGACCTCACTCAAATCTAAGCCTCAAATTTTCGTAATTAAAACAGAGGTAATAATAGTACTTTCCTCATAAGGCTGTTGGAGAATTTAGTGAAATAACAAGTAAAAAGCATTTGGGGTAGTACATAGTAGGATACTCAGAAAATAGTAGGTATGATATTACTAACCTTTTAAAATCCATCACCTTACAACGTTTTGTCATGCTCTCTTCTGCATAATTCCACCAGCCAAGATTTTCTTGTGCTTGGCTTTCTTGTAATTGATATTATGAAAACAACAGACACGTTGAATTTTCTGTTTCAAATATCACTAGTTTCTCCCACCCGAGTCTCCTCAATGAAGCGGCCCAAGCTCCCCACGTGAAAACCCCAGTCCTCACTGACATTTTCCAAGTCCCTGCTGTAACCTGTTCTCCCTGCCACACCAAGCTCCTGAGTTCTTTTTCCAAAGCGCAGAACTCATCTTTAAAATCCTTCAGGGGCCTATTCCGGTTCGTGAGCTGAAACCCAGATGCTTCCACGTGGCCCACAGCGCCTTCGTCAAGCTGCCTGCGCCTCCCATTCTCCCCTCCAGCCCTGAGGCCCAGCCCAGGGCCTAAGGAACAGCAGATGCTCAGCAAATGTTTGGTTAATGAGAGGAGTGCCTGAGAAACACGTGAGCTCCGAGGCTTATTTCTTCTCCACCAGCATCAGCCTGCTGTAGTAGAAGCTTCCTAGGGCTGCCGTTACAGACGACCACAAATTTCGAGGCTTCCAACAAGGGAAAGTTATTGCCCCACAGATCTGAAGACCCGGAGTCCGAGATCAAAGTGCTGGCAGGGTCGTGCTCCCTCTCAAATTCTACGTGAGAGTCCTTCCTTGCCTCTTCCAGCTTCTGTGTCCCCAGGCCCTCCTTGGTCTGTGGCTGCCTCTCTCTGGTCTCGTCCTGCATCTTCATGTGGCCTTCTTCCCTGTGTCTCTTCTGTGTCTCTGTGTCTCAATTTCCCTCTCTTTTCTCTTATAAGGACCCCAGTCAGTGGACTTAGGACTCACCCTAAAACCAGGATGACCTCATCTTGCGATGCTTAACTTGACAATATACACAAAGTTCCTATTTCTTAATAAAGTCACATTCACAAGTACCTGGGGTTAAGACTTGGACATATTTTTTGGGAAACACAACTACAAACAAACTACAATAGTCAAGAGTAAGAGAGATCAAAAAGGGAGGTGTGGGGGCGCCTGGGTGGCTCAGATGGTTAAGCGTCTGCCTTCGGCTCAGGTCATGATCCCAGGGTCCTGGGATCGAGCCCCGCATCGAGCTCCCTGCTTGGCGGGGAGCCTGCTTCTCCCTCTCCCTCTACTGTTCCCCCTGCTTGTGCTCTCTCACTCTCTCTATCAAATAAATAAATAAAATCTTAAAAAAAAAAAAAAAAGGGAGGTGTGATTAGAAAACGGAGAGCTTTGACCGTGCCCAGGAAGGAAATGGGATTTGCACCTGCAGTTCCGAGACCAGAGCTGTCTGGGTGCTGAGCGTGCCATCTGGCGAGAGCCGTCGAGCAAGCCCAGGCAGCAGGGGAACAGTGTTTTCTGCCCGGCTCTCTGGTTCCACATCTACTTGTTAATGGTTTTTGTTTTTGTCCTATGAACGATTATTTATTAATAAGGCAAATTCGAGAAAAGAAAAAAAAAAAATCACATGAATCCCAGCACTCTTGCATCTTTTTTCCCCCATATTTAGGTTTTCATTTGGGTTTTGTTATTTTTTTAATGAGTAAGCTTACACTAGTATACAATTTGTACCCTGCTTTTGTCTTATAACAAAATTATTAAAATCAAAATTATTTCCATTGTATAATATACTCTCTATATTTTCTCTTAATGTATTTTAGATTTAGTTTCATATTTTTCAAAATTACACCTGCACAAAACTTAGTTTATAAGGTTTGTTACAAAGATAAAAATAAATCACAAACCAACAAACAAAAACCAAAAACGGCAGGGCGCCTGGGTGGCTCAGTCGTTAAGCGTCTGCCTTCGGCTCAGGTCATGATCCCAGGGTCCTGGGATCGAGTCCCACATCGGGCTCCCTGCTCGGCAGGAAGTCTGCTTCTCCCTCTCCCACTCCCCCTGCTTGTGCTCCTGCTCTCGCTATCTCTCTCTCTGTCAAATAAATAAATAAAAATCTTTAATAAAAAAAATAAAAATAAAAATAAATAAAAAAAATAAAAAAAAAACAAAAACGGCAATCCTCTGTATCACAGAGCCCTCCCATGTCCTGCTGCCCAAAGACAACCACTTTAAAGAGTTCTCGGCTGATTCTTTAAATGTTTATTTCCATATGTCTTGATAGCATGCTTATAGTAATATTTCTTGATTTCTCGGTTTTAGGTGTTATTTATTGTCTGTTTGGCACCTCTGCATCTCTCCCCCATTTCCACCATCACCACTATCACTAACACACACACACAATCACACATATCTTATCTCCCTGTACTTGCGACATGTTTATACATTAATTACAGTTAGATCAATAGACAGTGTTGACATTATCTGTAGCTGAGCCAGGAAGTGGTGCTATAATCACTTGTTTCATTCTTAAACAACTGTTGCCTTCTACAGTATTAAGAATTGCATTTTTTGCTGTATATTCATCACTAATACATTTTTTAATTCTTTTCCGTTGTCTAAATCTCCTTTCAAGACTCTATTAATGTCTTCTTTTGGAGCCTTATCTCCCGGAGCTAACTGATGTGTTTCCATGAGCTCGATAGCTCCCTATGTCAGCTACACAGCTGCCCTCCTGGGATCTCCCTTGACCCTCACCTTGAGGAGCCCCATCTCCCATGGGATTTCCTGTTTCCCAGGTCCCATGTTTTCCTTTTTATTATTTACTCTCTCATCGTGGAAGAGCATCTCCTTCAGTAAGTTCCTGGGAAAGGATGCTTTGATGGTAAATTCCTAGAGACCCTGCATGTCTGAAAACATCTTCAGTCTCTCTCACAGTTAACTGATATTCTCCTGGGAATAGAATCAAAGTCAGAAATCATTTTCATTCAGAGTTTGTAAGAAAAGCCTCCAGGCATCTCTAGCGTCCTCTGGTTGCTGTTAAGAAAACCAAAATCATTCACTGCCAACATCGTCGCCCAACGACCCCCTCCTGTACCTCCAAGCTTATAGGATTTTCTCCTTGTTGCCAGAGTTCTGTAATTTCATGATCATGAGGGTACCAGCCTAGCGCAGGAAACTCACTATACTCCCAGATGACATTTTTTGTAGACTTTTTAATAAAGGAACTGGACACACAGGCCACGATGAAAGGAACCCAGGGATCTGGAGGCACTTTAGGACTAGCAAGTGTAGAGACTTGAGAGCACCATTTGACGTGAAGGGGCAGCGCGAAGAGAGACATGTCTGTATCAGATTCTGCTTGTGTACTGCAGCTCTGGACAGAGGGCTGCACAACAGAACTGTACAGCAACAGGAGTATTCACTGCTAGGACTGTGCATGATCTTGTCATAGTCTGGGTCATCTGGTTGTGATAAGAGCAAAACCACATTCGTGTCCTCACTCACATGGTCTCCTGGTGAGTGCTTGTCAGCTGTGTCTTGGTCTCTGGCTGATCAGATTCTCCCTCCTACGTTCACAAAGAAAAAAAATGCCTTCCTTTTGCTGAGCACAAGGGTACGTGTCAGATGTGGTTATGGAAAGAAGATTAATTGGTAGAACTTAGCTGTTGCAACTTAGTTGGTAGAGAAGGAAGAAAGTCCAGCTGCCCAGCTGGGAGGAAGTATAGCTTTTGGCCCACTCCTCCAGGTTCCTGTTACTTTGGGCAAGAAGAACGCAAACAATTGGTTTTGTCTCTGGAAGGCCTTTCAGATAGCCTTTCCAAGTAAAACATACAAGAACAGGTCATGAAGGAAAAGCATCATCCAAAGGACCCAGGATGGGCCAATGTGGGTCCCCATAGGGCCACTAGCCTCTATAAAAGTATCTTTGTATGAGCTAGAGAAAGACAACACTTCTGTGGGGACATCAGAAAAAGATGTCCACTCTGGACAGATCCAGCCCTGCGGGAGCACAGCTCAACGAGCAGAGCCGGGCTAGATGCCAACCGCCATTTAGTCCTCAGTCAGGCCCTTTTGTCTGTCAAATGGACAAGCTTTACAACTATTTAGAACGGTCCCAGGTCTTCATTTACAGAATACAACAAATTTGTCAGAGTATGGACCATGACCAATAGTGTAGCATGACACCAGATAGAGGGGTCCGTCGTCACCCTCCCAGAGCTGACTCAGAGTAAAACAATAACACAGATTTGGGGAAGCTAAAAATGCAGGAGGACGAACAATAAACAAGTTAGCAGACCCAAGAAAGGTGAATCCTAAACCAGCAACAAGGAAAGTCAAGACACCATCAGATTTACACCACAAAGAGACTCTCACCACAAAAAGAACTCCCAAAATGCTATCAGAATTCCCATTCCAAAGGGAATCAGACGTAGCTTCTCCCATTTCCCTCATATGTCCTTTACTTTGAAGCAAGTGTTGCCTACAATCATAAGAGTGTTGTTTTTCAAGGGAGACCACCAGAAGCCTGGCAGGGACCCTGCTAACCCTCCAGAGCAGTAGCTACAGAGCTGACTGCAAGAGCATAGGAAGCCCACTCAGCATTTAGCTCCCTCTGATAACTTGAGCTCAGGTGGGATGGAGGGCAAGTTGTTTCGTAGGGCTAGCAGATAGAGGGATGGGTTCATAATCTCCAAATGGGGTTATAGAAAGCTACAAAGTCTTTGGTGGAAGGGTTCCAAGGCAAAGTAACCTCTGACATCCCTTGTCATCCAGGTTTTCAGAAGCATCGGAACAACACGGTCCATTATGCTTCTCAGGAAGCTCGTGGCTGCAGGGACTTTGGCAAACCACCAGTCCATACCTCTTGCAGCTCCTACCCCATCCTCCCAGGCCCTGAAAAAAGGTTTTATCAGGAGCTCACTTTCGCATTCCTGGCAATTTAGCTCAGCTAGGAATAAAGAATACTCGGAACAGTAGATCGAAAGTCTAAGTTCTGTGGGGAGCGCTCATTGTGGTATTGCATCTAACATCTTGTTGCAGCTCCGTGTGGGCACTGGGGAGATTTCCAGGAACATGGAAGTCTTTGTCTTCCCCCAATATTTCAGCATTAGAGTCCCTGAGACCTTTTCAGGAGATCCAGAGGTCAAAACTAATTTTATAATACTAAGATATCATGTGTTTTTGCACCGCATCCCTATTTGGACTGATGGGACAAAAGCAATGGTGGGTAAAACTGTTGGCACAAATCAAGGCAGGGACATCAAAATGTACTAAGAGGCCAGCAGTCACTGTACTCTCTACTGCCACACACAAGAGGGAGAGCCAGCTTCACTTTACAATGTCTTTGATGAAGCAGTAAAAAGTATAACTTTCATTAACTCTTGGTTCTTTTTCATATTCTGTCTGATGAATTTGCCAGTATGCATGAAGTTAATGCATAACAAAGTCATATGTTTCTCTCAGAGAAAAGCACTTGAATTTTAATTTTGAATTTCAAGCTGAATTAGCTACTTTTCTTTTTTCATGAAGCATGATTTTTACTTGAAAGGAAGCTGAAAGATAAATATTCATATTCAGATTTGGGCATTTGACAGATATTCTTCTGAAAATTAAAAAGCGAATCCATCACATGGAAAGTATCTGTTGCCAATTACAAAATTTGAGCTTTCAAGCAAAAATTACAATTTTGGAAAATTTGTACCTGTTATCATGAAAATGACAGCTTCCCAGTACTTCTATCTTTAAGTTGCTTAAATTGTTTTTCTGAGACTGGTGCTGAAATGAACAGTTGGGATGTTTTGATGTTATATAATAAAATATGTCAACATTTGGGGTGCCTGGGTGGCTCAGTTGTTAAGCGGCTGCCTCTCTCTGCTGCTCTGCCTACTTGTGCTCTCTCTCTCTGTGTTAAACAAATAAATAAAAATCTTTAAAAAAAAAAATGTCAACATTTTAAAGATCTGTATAACTCAGTGAACCAATAGTGTAATATCCATTCAAAATACCAAATAGACCAATAGATTTTTCATGAAACTGAGTATGAAAGTTCTTTGATACAGTTTCAGATTTCACAATGCAACTAGTCTTTAAGAAATTACTACTTGTTGGAGCCCCTGGGGGGCTCTGTCCATTGGGGATCCGTCTCTTGATTTCAGGTCATGATCTCAGGGTCGTGAGATCCAGCCCGGCATCAGGTTCCGTGCTCAGCACAGAGTCTGCTCTGTCTCTCATTCTCTCTCTCTCAAATAAATAAATAAAATCTTTCAAAAAAAAAAAACATAGCTCTTTTTATTTTTTTTGAAAGATTTTATTTATTTATTTGAGAGAGAGAGAATGAGAGAGAGCACATGAGAGGGAGGAGAGTCAGAGGGAGAAGCCCTCCCCAAGCAGGGAGCCCGACGCGGGACTCGATTCCGGGACTCCAGGATCATGACCAGAGCCAGATGCAGCCGCTTAACCAACTGAGCCACCCAGGCGCTCAACATAAATCTTTTTAATTAAAATAGTCCTTAGAGTAACATGTACTAGATATAATTATTTTAAATGAATTAATACATAATTTAAACTTTTATTGCAAAATACATTATTTTCATAAAAATATACTATTTATGTGAACATGTAATAGGTTTATTACAGTTATTTTTAAATGACTTAATAAATAATAAAATTTTCTTAGTTCTACTTTCTAAATGTGGTAAATTCACCCATAGAAACAAACACTAATTAATTTAGTAATTTAAATTATTTTCAATAAATAATTTTTAAGAGTCCTAATAATTTTTAAGAGTTTGAGGAGGTCCTGATCCCAAAACAATTGAGAATTTCCGCTGTAGAGTATGATACAAGTCAGCATGGTTTAAGCGAGCTCACTGGGCAGGTGATTAGGAAGAGGGCAAAGAAGCAGAGGCAGAGTTGTTAGCTGAAACAAAGCCAGTCCAGAAGCTGGGGGCACTTTTCCTGCTCACAGCCTATTGGCCAACAGTTCCATGGCCACGCCCAGCTGCCCAGAGGCTGGGAGACCTGGTCTCCAACCAGAAGGAAGGCATTAGAGGTCTCTGTCGTACTCCCAAAACCGAACCTTGGGGGCATTCAAAGAGAGACTTCTCTGAGTTGCTGTAAAGGTAGCTTTGTTATTTTGGCCAGCACTGCTGAGGCTGAGGCTCAGGCGGGAGATGTTTGGCCAATACAGGAGACCGGAAGCTAGTAGTAGATCAATACTTTGATCCAGTAGGCTCAGCTGAAGATGGCTTGGAGAGTGGCATTTATAATGTCCGCTGGGGCATATGCCCACTCCATTTCTCTCTTATATAACATCTGAACTTGAGGGCTGACCAACCAGACAAGGACAAAGAGGTACAAACATGGATCCTGTACAGGCAAAGCACTCAGGCTCCCATGATCCACCAGGGCCCATGTTACGTTATTAGTAGCATCAAGGGAACATGAATGGAGAGTGCACCTCACCACAGATTTCAATTTGTCTACCACCAAAAAGTCTAGCTGCTTCAGAGAACTCTGGTCCTGATAAAGGACAGTTGCCATCTCTGAGAGAAAACTCTTCCTCCTCTATTTGCTCTAGGATGACCTCCTATAAGCAGCCTATTGGACCAGCCACCAGAGAGCCCCTGTGGAAAGTGGGTGCAGATGGCTTCCTCTGAGCCTAGTGCACTGTAGGTGGGACCAGTCGTGGTGAGACTGAGTGCCCAGCCTGTATGGTTCACACAGGATGGCTGACTGCCAACCTCAGCAGCTCAGCTCAGCTCAGCTCAGCAGATCCCTGGCTCAGTTCACACAAATCACTTCTTTTCATCTTCATCTCTTGGTCTTTAAAATAAGGGATAAACAATGGGTTCATTCCCAGGGTTGCTGAGAAAATCAAGCAAGATTTATGTTGCAAAACACTATGTACCAAAAAGTTAGAGCAGTCAGTTAACGTAGCCATTACCTCCACCTGACACAGTCGAGAGATCTTTAGGTCACTTACGATTTCTTGGGTTCATATGTTCTCTTCCTTGGCACTCAAATTGTTGTGTAATCAATCTCCAGAACTTTTTCACCTCGGAAATCTGAAACTTTACCGATTAAATAACCACTCCCCATTCTTCTCAAAATTGGTTTTGAAGTAATCCTTCCTCTCAAGCTTCCAGAGCCATGATCAGCTAAGCTGATGGGCCACACAGCGTAGCCCCCAGGACGTTTCTTCACCTTCCCATTAGCTACTCATGAAGCATGGATTATATTGAGTGTACCATATGACAGGTTCTTTGCAATGATTTGAGGCTAAAAAATATATATATTATTCTCCAAGATCTCACAGTATATTTTACAAGTGTGTCGGTAACTGCGTGTGATCCAGTGGTCACAAACATGCAATTAAGATCTGTACAGGTGTGGAAGTAGCACAAAAGAAGAAGCCATCCATTGAACTGAAGAGAGGAAGCATGTGAGGATGTTATTAAAGGCTTCACGGCAAAGGTCCTCAGGTTGGGATCTGAAGAATGAGGAGGTAAGAATTCATTACAAGAGAACAGTGAAAAAGTTCCGAAACACAATGGGTTCAGTCTAATGTGAGGTATTTTTAGTCTAATGCTTCCTCATCAATTGTCTAATTCACCAAAGAGGTTTTAAGTGATAAGGATTCCAGGCAGGAACTTTAGTAGAGCAGGGGAGGATGGTTATGACCATGACAGACCAATGAAGGAGATGATTTTTGCAGAGACTTGGAAATCCTGTCTGTGTAGATGACACCTCTCCCTAATCTGCACACATCCCTCTAGGGACAAATATTCAGGATAAAAAGAAAAACTATTCCATGTGCAATGGAATATTACATAGCCATATAAAAGGATGAGGTCATGTCCTTTATGACAACAACGGTGGACACATGCTCAGTGAAATAAGTCAGACTGAGAAAGACAAATACCATAACACTTCACTCATATGTGGAATCAAAAAAGCTCAAATGAACAAACAAAAAGCAGAATCAGACCAGCAGAGAACAAACTGATGGTTGCCAGAGGAAAGGGGTGGGAGGGAACAGGCAAAACGGGTGACAGGGAGTGGGAGGTACAGGCTTCCAGTTATGGACTGAATAAGTCACGGGGATGAAAGGCGCAGCATAAGGAATACCGTCGATGATATTGTAATAGCCTCGTATGGCGACAGATGGTAGCTCCCCTGTGGTGAGCACAGCAGAACATACAGACTTGTGGAATCACTACGTTCTACACCTGAAACTAATGTAAATCTTTTTCTGATATATTTTTAGTTTTTCTGTTCGATTTCAAAGCTTGAGTTCTGGTTATATTGCTAAAAAGCCTACCAATTGTGCAGGGAGATTTTTTTCTTTTAAAGTCTATTCTTTTGCGGCTCAAAACCATTTCTAAAAATCAATCTCTTTGGAACCTATTCCTAAAGCCATATTTACCAACGGCAATCTCAAACATATCTGTTGGATGTATTCCAAGTTAAATACTGATTAAGAGTTTAACAACTGATTTACGTTCCTTTTTGCCTAAGTATTCTAAAATGGTGATTGGATTGCTCTACAGCATTCCAAACATTACACTTATCTTTATATAAATACTTATTTATAAATGACTAGCAACTGATGTTTCAGCCTCTTTGTTTAAAAAGCTTAGGCAGTTCCAAATATGCAACTTTACTAGCAAAAAAAATTGGGTCATAATGCTGTGGATTTACTCCTGAGTATTCTTTTCTGTAACCACTACCTGGCAGAATGGGTTAGTACATCTCTTAGGCAGCTAAGAGAAAGTTCTGAGTTTGCTAACTCTGCTGATAGACCACTCAACCCTTCTAGCCTCCTTTGATGAATAAATATTCCCTAGCCCCCCAAAAAAACTTATTTGAAAATCAGTGCTTTATGGTTTCAGTATAGTTATTTCTTCTACAAATTCTATGGATGTTTTTAATAAACAATCAAAATATTTACAGACCTGTAAATTTTAAGATCCCTTCTATCCTGCAATTGTAGTAATCACTTCCATCTTACTTCAAAAGAAGCTCCCGACAAGCTAAAGGTAAAAGGAAGTCAGGACTGGGACCCGTCATGGAGAATTCAATAGTCCCAGGGCTTTAGAAAGCACTCCCTTGGCTGCAGAGGCCTAACAGCCTGGGGGATGTCTTAACTTCCAAGGCAGAACTCACCTGAGTTCCTTCCTAATTTTCCTGGCTCCCAGGGGCTATGATCCAGAGGCTGCATGTCACACAAGAATCCTAAACCCAAGTGAAATAACCCTGAAATGCCACGGTCTTGGCATAGACATGAAGCCAGGGTAAACACACGGCCCAGGTAAAAACATACAAGAATTGCAGGCAAGCTTAAACTACGCTTCCCTTCATCTTGATCTTATTTTGCTATTTCGATGGCATCATTTTAGCAACAAATTAAAATTCAACAAAAAATTGAATAAGGGAAAATTTTGAAATCTACCTGGGAGACCATACTGATACTTGCTTTTTTGTGTGTATATATATTTGGTTGGGGGGGAGGGGAAGAAAAAAAAAAGATGGATGTTTCCCAGATGTTGTAGGCCAGAGGCAAACACCCAGGTGCTTTCAATTACTTGAGAAGCAGGAGAGCCTGTTTTGACAGAGCATCTCCATGTATAATTTAAATTCCATAATTTAGGAAGTTAAATAAGACAAAGGAGAAATGCCCTGTACTAATTTGTTTCATCAGCAAGCCTTCCAATTATGGAGTCTTTCACTAACATGCCAGGAAATCTTACAGTCCTCAGGATGCAAAGGGTATAAAAGCCTCATTGAGTTTCTTTTTATTCCATTTCCTCTTTTAGTATCAATTTTTCCATACTTGATTAGTTTTAACCAAAGTAACTTTTTTTTAACATATCTCCCTCCTGAAATATAAAGTAACAC
Source organism: Leptonychotes weddellii (assembly GCF_054177405.1). NCBI lineage: Eukaryota > Metazoa > Chordata > Mammalia > Carnivora > Phocidae > Leptonychotes > Leptonychotes weddellii. Next base: position 60,529,964 of record NC_138382.1, read on the forward strand.
ACATTTTTTTACAGTGACCATCTTTCCTTTTTCACCCTGTGATTTAAAAATATTCTTTTCTTTGAATCAGTTCAGATACTAGAGCATCTGTTTTAAATATAATGCTTTTTTTTTGGTAGATTTTTTTCCTCCCACATTTTTTGTTAAGTGATATATCAGCTTTATTGGTTCATCTTAAAATGATGTCTGCTTCTTTTAAATCCGAAAACATGAGAAATTGACTATATTATTCATAATTAAATACTACGTTTACAGATACGCGTTTGTGGTAAAAGATTTAAGACATGCATGAGAATTTCAAGGTACTAGCTAGCTCCCAGGAGGGAGGGAGAAGAAAAGATGGGCTTCCACTATATCAGTAACATTGTATTTCTTTCACAGAAAAAATTACCTGAAGCAACTATGACATATTATGAGCATCTATTAACTCCATGAATGGGATATAGAGGTCACTTGCAGCTGCCACAAGAACAGCCACAGGAACCTTAGGAATAAAGCTACTGCTGAATTCATATGAACTAAGGCATAAAACATGAGAAGAACGAATATCATCACACAGAAGGTATCGTGGCCCTATGGGGAAAAACGTGGCTTGGAATCCCAGCTTCGTCACTTAGTGGATACAACCTAGGATAAGCTATTGAATCCCCTGAGCCTCAATCTCTCCATATGTAAAAAGAGTACCATGACATTGACTTTGTGGATTATGAAGAAGACAATGTAGAGTATAAAGCCATGATCAGACCTTTCCATAATCCATACAGAGTGATGATCCATTTATCAGTGAAGTCTGAAATTCACTTCTACATTGATTTCTAGATTTATTGAGCTTTTTAAAAATTTCCAACAAACAAATTTCAACATTCCTCATTGAAACGCTGTATTTATAAAGTATTCCAAGCAGTGGGGTGCTAGTATGAATGTGGGCAATATAATAAAGGATCTGAGTACCTTGAAGAATTAAAAGAGAATATGGAAAAATGAAACCTTGAGATGGTACCACTGGGAAAAACTATCCCTTTAAAAATTTTTCATTTTTGTGGGGAAAAAAAAAAGAGGAAATCTATGGAACTACCTACGTAGAGGGGACAGCAAAGGAAAATTCATCATTGCTTTCACAGATGTTGTCACATTTACTACGCTTACCCAAGGTTACACAGCTAGTGAGTGGGAGAGCTAGGCTTCAAAGCTAGGTTTGGTTTCATTCTCACATCCATACTTTTCATTATTCTACAAAAGTATTCCCTTTCTGGAACCTAATTCTGATCAATACAGAGGAAACTGTTGGCTAAGGAGAGGTGATTATTCTATACCACTTTACAGAGAGAAGAACCTACTGATAAAATCTCTAAACCACTTCATCTTTGATTTCTGGAAAATATAAATGTGAGGAAAAATGCAATTCTAATACATTCCTACACTGAGGAATTTTATTATTGACCCTTATCAAGAGGGCAACTTGTAACCCTTGAAAAACATATCTGTGATCACTACAACCATTACAGTTACAGAAGATGAATTGTGGTAAATGAACCCCATTTCTCTTTTAACATATTTACGATAGGCTGATTAGGAAAAAGGCAGTAGAAAACACTTCTCTGTGCTTTAGCAGGGCACTGGACAAAATCTCTCATTCAATCACTCAATACACAATTACTGAACCCTATACCTGGCAGATGCCCGCCCTGACATTTAAACAGCCCCTCCCATCCATACTTCATACAGCACACTTGTCAGAATCTGTTCACTTATTTCCAGTGGTGCCCATCAGTGCGTTTCCTCTATCCACTCCCTGGATTAACTGACTCCTGCTCATCCTTTGAGATTCAGGAGTCACTGCCTCCAGGAAGCCTTCCCCAATGACCTTTCCCCTGAAGCATCTCTGTGTACAACCAACATTTCTTGTGCACAAATTTATCCAAGCACCTATCCCACTGATTTGCAACTGTTGGCTTACTTGCTCATCTCATTTTCTGGATTGTAATTATCCTACTGGCAGGAGCTCTTGTTGTCTCTCTGTTGCTGGCAGAAAGTAAGTGTCTGATAAATACTGCTTGGAAGAAAAATGTATTAAACCATATTGGAAGTGGTACCAGACTTGACACACTAAATATGTATAAGCCTTCTTCCCTTTCAGTGGTCAATTTCCACATTTATTTAAGAGAGTTTCTTTTGTGCTTGTCCTGACGTGACTATCAGGCAGCTGCTCACTTTTGGGTGCTCCTTTCCAGTTCCCCTTCTCCAATTCATTGATGATCGGTAGAACTGCTCTAGCTGAATCACTCAAAACCTGGCTTCCCTGGTCAGCAGATACAACTCCCATCCAATGAATAGCATTTCAAATCTCAACAGTTACTATTCTGTATACTCGGTACCCAGGCCCTGTGAAGACTTGGATTTTAAAAACCACTGACCCGTGACTGGGATGCCAACCTGCCTGTAAATCCCTGTGGCAACTGACTCAAGAGGATGAAGACATGTAATGACATCAATTCAGGCCAGTCTATACAAGGGCACACAGGAATTAGGGAAATTATATAAAAGGCAGATTTTTTTCTATTCTCCGTCTCTAGCTGATTGTTCAATGTTGCTAAGAGAGTTTGAGTCTCTTCCTGTTGGAGTTCAGCGCCCCAAGCTTCTAATTTGAAACTGGCATCTCCTTAATGAAAGAGGTATAAGGCATGGGGCAGCTTGAAACAGTAAAAGAGCACCAACATCACTGGTAGGTCAGTAACATCCACTTACAAGGAGTCATGGCTGGATCTGGGACAGTTAAGAGTTCAAAATAACTAAAACTTGCCTGATTTTTAAAAGGTCTGTAAAATATTTCTGGTTTATAAATGACATCTGGCCAGCAGTTCCCCATTTAGCCTGTCCGCTTCTTGCTAGGAAGACTAGAAAGACACTGGGGAAAAGGTAGAAACTGATCATGAACCAAAACTAAATCAAGTAAGTACCTCCCCATTTATATTCCTTCTTTTATTGGCCTAGAAAGGCACAGGATTTTTGTCCTCCATCTTTACCATTAAAAGTGCTTCCAGAATGTGTTTGACGGTGTATTTCTTTCAGTGAATTTTGCTCAGGAACATTTTTCTATCTTGCAGTTGAATTGTTCCCACTGTTCCATTTGTCTGGGGTCTCTTTGGCAGGATCACATGCTTTACCCATGTTAAATCTCTGGTTCTGTCTTCCACGGCTCTCATTTTCTTTTTCGTCATCATCCTTTTCTTGTACATCCTGCAGGAACGTGTCCATTATTGTACTTTATTGATGAGATTTTCCGTGGTCCCAATGCTCCCCCTTTCTCCTTATTTGTAGGACTTAAGATGTTTTTTGATTCTTTGTGGTCATTCTTTATCTTATCTGATAACTTCATATATGCCCATTGCCCACAAAAATGCCAGAAGACACTCAGTCATTGCATCCAAATGATTATAGCCAAATTGTCTATCATAAGTGGAGGCAAGAAATTCACACTTCCAAAAATATAAACAATTAGAAAATGTACCATCCAGGGGCACCTGGGTGGCTCAGTCGTTAAGCATCTGCCTTCGGCTCAGGTCGTGATCCCAGGGTCCTGGGATCGAGCCCCACATTGGGTACCCTGCTCGGCGGGAAGCCTGCTTCTCCCTCTCCCACTTCCCCTGCTTGTGTTCCCTCTCTCGCTGTGTCTCTCTGTCAAATAAATAAATAAAATCTTAAAAAAAAAAAAAAAAGAAAAGAAAATGTACCATCCAGGTGCAGTTTTTAGAAAAATTCAGATTAATACCTACCTCCATGTGATTTTTGTACAAATAGCTAACACAAGGGAGAAAAAGAAGTAAAATAATGGGGAGGGCACACTATTTGATACTCAACTCTCTGGTAATCAGAGAACAGGATAAAAAATTTCAAGACAATTGCTTGTAATATTCCAAAGCATTGCAAAGTTAAAAGCAAAGAAAGCATAGTCCATAGAGCAAAAGATAGAAAATGAAGAAAAAAAAGACAATCGGGAAAGTATAGAAAATGCCAGAAATAAGAAAAAATAAGTTAACTATAATAAATGTAAGTTGAATCACTTTCCCTAGGAAATAAAAAGCCTCTTAGATGTGTCAGAAAATGAAGTTCTGCTATATTCCATTTCTACAAAATAAATTCAAAGCAAAAATAATACAAAAATGGCTATAATGAAGATATAGTCAAAGATATAAAGCTAATATCTGGCAAAAATAAAGCAATGGCCACAATATTAATATCAGATAAATTTGAATTAAAGGCAAAAAGCATGAATTGGGTCTAAGAAGGCAATTCATATTAATAAGAGATTTATTTAAAATGAGTAAATAATATTCACGACTGTTTTTATGCATTTCAGTAAAACATAAAAAGAAATAAACACTAACAATAGCACAACAGGATTGAAAAATGTTAGCACTATTTTGATCAGTCCACTAAAAACTTTTAACAGACTGTTGCTATTGATTGTGATCAATATATGGCATTTGAGGTACTTCAGGTACATGATTTTTTAGTCTACATGAATAAAAGTTCCTGAAGAATCCTCAAATCAGCTGAGGGGTAGCCTTGAACAAGCTAAATCTTATGGTGACCAGATGTTTTAAGAGCGTAAAGAGTTATGTGATCAAATATTCATGCTGATCTAAAGCATATGCCATATCCTGTAGGATAATATCCCAATCATGCAGGATTTTGTCTCCCAACTCCCTTCACTAGGCCATCCACTGCTTCTAGGATGAGGTATGTAGTAATACTAGGGAATTCCTTGGGCACATATCTTTGACACTTCTTTCACCATTCCCAGTCAGATGAAATATTGTATGGAATACCATGACAATGGACAGGCCGGTCTATAAATCCACACAGCAGTGCTGTCAGGGTGAGGCATATCTCTGTCAGGAATTTGCATGTATTTCTTTAAAAATAAGTTGCTGCACCCTCCATGATGGTGATGGCAGGTCATGTTGGAAATGGTGCCATATCAGGGTTTCAGCATTGGCTTCATTTACTGATAAGGTAGACCATCATCAGGGTAACCACTAAATAAACCTTGGTAAGAGGAAATCTACCTTTCTGAGTCCATGCATAACCTCCATCCTTGCCAATATGGTCACTTTGTACTTAAGCCCACCAAATAAGTCATTTGGGGGAAAGAAACTGTCTGATATTCAAAGGATGGGTCATCTTGTCCACCTGATTGTTGAGATATTCCTCTATAGGGGGTACCACCTGATGAGATACAAATATCTTCAAACTCTTTGGCCATTCTGTGAGGTCCATCCACATATTTCATATTACCAATCCTCTTCTTTCTAAGTCCCAGACCTGCTGGCTGAACAGTCAGAGTTTATTTCCCACCGTTTGGCATGCATATATCTCACTGAACACCAGGGAATGTGTTAATTTTCTCCAGCAGAAATAGCACATTTGGAATAGCAGCTGCAATCAGAGATACCACTGATGCTAAGTTCAGGAATCCACTTTAGTAATGCCACTACATATAGCATCTTACCATTTTCTCATTCCCCCCATACACTCAAGCTGAGAGGTTATTTTCCTTAAGTAAGAGAGCAATCTTGCCCAAGAATTTTCATGCTGAGGGTTTGATTCTGGGGCTACTTTTTGTGCCAAATACCAGAGTCCTGGAATTCTCCCCAGTAGCTCAAATTAGGAGACTTTAATGAAAATGCCATTACAAATATATGGGCAGTATTAATGAATGTCAAGGTACCCTAAAATTAGCATTAACAGGGAGCCATTACCCCCTAGGCTTGAGAGACAAGGGGAGGAAACAGTGTTACTGGATCCCAGTGAGAAGAGAGTCACCAGTAGAGAGCTGTACTCATGGACAGTCACAGCTAATGCCAAAGATGTAGCACTGAAGCAGGAAAAATCCAGGAATAAATATTCTGGTATCTCTCTCATACCACCTCTGATCTCTACCAGCTAAATCCAATTGGAAGTCAGGCAATGAACCCTGGACGATACGCTGGGAAGAGATCAGGCTTCTGGGTAAACAAGAACGCAGAGAGGGTAGATAATGGGTATGGGGGTGGGGAGTCAGGATCATCAGCACAGAAATGCATAAACAAAAAAAGCTTGTGTGACTGTGCGTTCAGATAACAAGGACTAAACTAATGATCTACCTAGAATATGTAGCATTTATTGCATGAAGATATATCTACAAATTATTTTTATAATGATTTATAGTGAATATTTATATATAAATATATACTGTAAATATATATACAAATATATACATATACAAATATATATATATATATATACACACACACAAACACACACACACACACTGTTTGGTTAGCCCAACCCATAGCTTTTCTAGGAATTCCACCCTCCTTTTTCACTAGTCCATCTATGTGGTCTGAAGCACTGAGTAAGCCAGTAAAGATAGGGTCAAGAATAATGCAGATGTATAGTGAAAACATGGGAGAAAATGGAGAAAGAAGGTGTATAAAGCAGTTCCTTCTCAGTCTATTCCTGAAACACAGCATCATATTGTCCTTGAATCCCGTAAGATTCCCTAGAATCCTTCAAACAAATCCACCTACATTTGGCCCATGAACGACATGGGTTTGAACAGCACGGGTCCACTCATATGTGAATTTTTTTCAATAAATACAGTACAGTGTGGAAAATCTTCCTTATGATTTTCTTAATAACATTTTCTTTTCTCCCTCATACTTTACTGCAGGACTACAGTACATAATACATACAACATACAAAACATGTGTTGATTGGCTCTTTGTGTTATCACTAGGTTTCTGGTCAACAGTAGGCTATTAGTAGTTAAGTTTTGAAGGAATCAAGTTATATGCAGATTTTTGACTGGGGAGGGGCGGTGGTCACCACACCTAACTCCCACATTATTCAAGGGTCAACTGCATTTTGCTTAAGTTAGAGCTTGGTTTCTGTTACTTAGAATCCTAACTAATAGATCATCATTGTGAATGCATAGTTAGATTTAAACAACTTTATACATTAATATATTGTGTCAATTTGAGCTTGTAGCAATGTTTCCTTCTCAATCTCAGGTGATTCTTTTTGAAAAATATGATAAATTAATGAAAAGAAAAAGGAACATTACATGTATTGATTGGATGGAGAAGAGTCAAAGAAAAGAAATTGGGGGATGAGTGTGTTACAGTTTTTCTACCGCAAAAGCAGAAAACCCATTAAATCTATATAAGCAATTCTAGGAATGTGTCACTGCAATTGAACATGAAATTTTGTGTAGAACATAGATAATCTTTGAGTTATCTAAATTCCTAAATGGCAGAGTGTTTGACTCAACCAGCTTGATTTCACTTTGTCAGTGTACTCGCGTTTCAGAAATTACCAGAGACCTTTTCCCTTCTCAAACCCCATGAACATCAGTGGCTCATGAAAATCTATATACTCGCCACTGCAGGAACACAAATAAAATGGATATTCTTGAGGAAAAAAAGGTTGTTGAGAAAATGACTTTTCAATGGAGTTTGAATCCACAAGCTTCCTCTGCTAAAATTCCCCATCTCAAATTTCTATACCAACATCTTAGCTTAAAACACTTACCTATGAAAATAAATATCCTCAAGAAAATAACACCATCCTAATGTTCTCTCCTAAATCCAAGCTTACTTCAGGAAAAGAAACTTAATTTAATGTCAGAATTAGCCATAGAAAATTCGGTCTGGGGATATGTTGAAAACATTTTTAGACTCCAATCCTGACCCAAGAAAGGTTAAAATGGTTTTGCTTGGTTGGTTGTCTTTGGTTAGTAGAGGAACGTTTGTTCTCCCTCTGTATTGCTATCATCAAACACATTGATCATTGTCTGTAGCCATTTGGTTTTACTGTTTATATTTGAGAGATGTTGCAATATTGAGCAGGGAAGTCTCTGTCATAGGAGGGAAATTATTTGGACCATAAATTGTTATTTACAAATAAAGCCAGCTTAATCATCTGTTTTCTGTTTATGTTGCTAATTATCAGAACTAAATGAGTGTTTTCATTTAGACATTTCCTGATTTTCAAGTCTCCTTCAGGCAGATTTTGAATACCAGGGGATTTATTTTTCACCAACCATCACAAGCAAATATTTAGCCTAATTTCCAAACTTATTGCATTGTGATTCCTGCCACCTTATCTTTTCCTAATCTCATGGAGTGAACATAAAAATAAGGACATTTTAAATCCAATGGAACAAACACTGGATATTTTCATGTGCTAAGCCTGTGCTAGTCATTCAGAGTGCAAAAAAATGAATACAATTCCTGGTCTATCTGGAGATGAAAGAAAAGCATAAGATCCACAAGTGTTGGCCTCTATTCTCCATAAAGTCAAGACAGTTGCTAAGAGTAGAGGGCAATGGGGAAGAAAGGAAGACTTAAGGGAAAGGACATAAAGAGAGGAGCAAAATTTGGGACTCGCCATTAAAACAAGGGCAAGCATTAACTGAGTATTATGTGCCAGCCAGTGGATAAATTGCTTCAACATACATTGTCTTTTTTTAATCCTTAAAATAATCTTTAGATGTAGTTACCACTGTTCTCATTTTAGAGATTAAGTAACAGAGAATCAGAGAGGTTAAATGACTTACCTAAGGTCATACAGCCTAGTGAATTGTAGAATCAGGATACAACCTGCTATCTATAAAAGAAATTGACTAGAAACAAGCAAAGAACTGTTGAATGGCAGCAAGTGCCATGTCCCATTTAACATCTATGAATTTACAGGAATACAAACTTGCAGAACAAGGCTATTTTTTCCCAGCAAGGCTTGGAAACTCAAGAAAAAGAATGTAGAAAGCTAATTGTTGAAGTCATCTAGGATTGGCTGAGGATTGACCTGGTTGTGGTGGGTGAGGCATAGTGTGGCAAAGGAACTGAATGTGCTGAAGAGTCCTGTGGAAATGAATGTTAGGCTAGAAAAGGGAGAGGCCCCTGGCTGGCTCAGTGATAGAGTAGATGATTCTTAATCTCAGGGTCATGGGTTCAAGCCCTACATTGGGTGAAGAGATTACTTTTTTAAAAAAACAGTGTAGTGTTAATGGCCTAGAACAGGTGATCTACGCCATCATCACCCATAGGTACTGTGGAAAGATGGAAGGAACTGGGATGGAGAAGATTAGCCAGGTGCCAGTGTTTTAGATGGATGGCAGGGAAATGACTGGGTAAGTTGGTATGTGACAGCAAGCAGTAAGGTGGAGGGTAATAAACTTAAATGGAAAAAGCCTCAGTGGAGAGGGTTTCTATAAGACAGTGGAGAAATGGGGGTGGCAACAGTAAGCTGGGAAGATACCAGCCCTGCCCTCTGGTCTCAAGGTACATAGGCTATGTGTAAGTAAACAGCCACAGCCCCTGATAAGAGCGTCAGGTCTTCTCAGGAAAGACCCAGATTTCATTAAAGGCAAGGAAGCAGAGGAAGTATTCAGGCAAGAGGTTGAAAATACAGGGATAGGCGTTGCTGGCTATGTAGCCGCCATTAGAGAGATAACAGCAAGCGTCTGGGAGGTGAGGAAATATGGCGGCTAGTTCAAGAATAAGGAAGCAGCAAGCACAAGAGGGATTTTACTTACACTTCGATTAAAAGGAATGAGAAGCATGGAGGATCTGGTCTCAACAGTCTTTCTGAGAAAGGCAGTCGTCAGTCTCAGTAGCCAGAAGACTTAACTCACTTGACTGAGTTGAAGGTGGATCCAGAACCTATAGATAAAACTAGCTACTAAATAAAACTAGTAAAGCTAGATAAAACTATAGATAAAGCTAGCTATAGATAAAACTAGTAACCACCCTAAACAGCTCTAAAATTAGACAAACTATATAAGGCAACTGCTTTCAGGTACTGAACCACAAGAAAAGCAGGATCATGATCCTTAAGAGAAGGAAAATGCAGAAGATGAACATCATATTTTTCCTAGATTGCTGCCTGAGGACAATTTCCAGATGATTGAGTTAGGGAGGTGAAGTCCAAGCAGAGCACAACAGTCTCACTGAGCTAATGAGGTAGGAGCCAGAGTTTGGAGCTACTGAGGCAGCTGAAATTTGTGCGTTATGGTTCAAGAAGAGTAATTGCACAGAGGAGGAGTCCTGAAGTCGGCATGGGGTGCCAAGTGGGTTCCTGGACAAGGCTAGGCTATACAGTCACAGGATGAGACTCCACTGGACCCAGCGAAGAGTAGATAATGCAGGAATGAGGGCTAACTGGAAGCAAGGAAGGTCATACAGAGCTGAGACATATGGGATTTCTAGCCCAGCCAGTGTGGAGAGGCCTTGTTGAGAATTCCACAAATGTCATGTCTTAAGAACAAGGACCATAACCTTACATAAAAGCCATACCCTAAGAATAAGGAGAGCAAGGGTCAACAATACTTGAAAATATAATGGCCAAAAATTTCTAAAATTGGTGACACCCATAAATCTCTAGATCTAAGAAGCCCAGGAAACCCCAAATAGTATAAACTAAAAGAAAATCAAAATCAAACCTGGTATAACATAGTCACACTACTACAGAGGAAATGCAAACTACTACAGAGAAAATTCCATATTTAAAACTACTACAGAGAAAACTACTATAGAAGAAAAAAGGACATTAAAAACAGAAAAACAAGTATAAAAATGATTTCTGATTTTCTATCATAAACTATGGAGGATAAAACACAAAGGAATGTCAACCTTAAAATGCTAAACAAACAAGAAAAGCCTACCTAAAATTATTCAACCAGTGAATATATCCTCTAAGAATGAGAATGAAATAAAGACATTTTCAGATAAAGGAAATATAAGAGAATTTGTACCCAACAGACCTGCCCTATAAGAAATGCTAAGGAAAAGGAAGTTCTTTAGGCTGAAGGAAATGATATATCGGAGGAAGAGTTGTAGTGACACAAAGGAATAAATAACACTGGTAAATATTTGAGTTAATATAAAGACTAGCACTTTTGTGACAATTATAAGAAAAAATAATGACATTGTGTTGTGGGGTTGATATACGTAGAAGCAGAATATATGACAATAGCACAAAAGGTGAGGATAATGTAATACAAAAAAATAACTCCATTTACAATAGTATTAAAAAAAATAAATACCTGGGAAACATTTTTTTCCTCTTTTTTTTTTTCTTTTGCAGGGTGCAGAGGGAGAGGGAGAGAGAGAATCCCAAGCAGGGTTCACGCCCAGCACTGAGCCTGACACAGGGCTCAATCCCACAACCCTGAGATCATGACCTGAGCCAAAATCAAGAGCTGGATGCCCAACTGACTGAGCCACTTGGGAAAACATTTTTTAAAAGAAGTTCAAGATTTGACCACGGAACATTTTACCACATCACTGAAATAAGTTAAAGACATAAATGAACGGGAAGACACTCCATGTCATGAGCCATACTCATGACTATGATTTATTACAGCAAAAATATCAAAGCAAAATCAAAGCAAAGACCAGAGGAAATCATGAAAGCTGCCGAGAGTGCTCTCCCAGGGGAGTCGCAGGGGCAGCACTTAATTCCCCAGCAACACGTCGTGACAACACATGTAAATTTTTGTCCACCAACCAAGCTCATTAGAACCTCAGCCCCCAGGGTTTTTACTGGGGGCTGGTCACAGGCACCCTCTGCCCAGCATGTTCCAAAATTCCAGATTCCCAAAAGGAAAGCAAGTATTCAGCAGAAACCACATTGTACAAACTGCACAAGCACAGTGAGTCACTCTTATCAGTTCCGCAAATGGTGGAAACCTTCCAGAAATCCAGGTTTCCGGATGCCAGTCAAGGGCCACCTTGCAAACGGGCATTTCCAAGGATAGCAGTTTCTAGCCTGCTGTGTTAACTCTTTCCTGCACACACGTCACAAGTTATCAAGTCACCAGATGTGGCAATCACATATACACATGGGTTAGTCTCATTCATGCCCAAATAAAGTTAAACAAAGAAAAGTGAATGAATGAAATTTACCCTAATATTCACTTTTATTGGGTCCACAAATAAATTATTTCAGAAGTGACCAATTCAGAAGGGATCAGAAATTAAAATATTACAATGTTTTTTTCTTGAGTTGTAAAATTAATGCACATTCGTTATAGAAAATGTGGAACACTCAGAAAAATATTAAAGAAATAAGATTCACTGAAGCCCTCAAACGTAGATTTTACCATTGTTAACTCTTTCTATTCATGGCCATCTAGTGATACCACGCTTATTTTTTTTTTTTAAGATTTTATTTATTTATTTGACAGAGAGAGACACAGCAAGAGAGGGAACACAAGCAGGGGGAGTGGGAGAGGGAGAAGCAGGCTTCCCGCTGAGCTGGGAGCCCAATGCAGGGCTCGATCCCAGGACCTGAGCCGAAGGCAGACGCTTAACGACTGAGCCATCCAGGCACCCCCCACACTTACTATTAAATTTTACTTTAGTTACCTTCATTTTTCTATGCCATTAAAAATTCCCAATAAACATTTTTCATAATGAAAAGTATTTTATCCCTGGTAATAATATAATTTTTAAAGTCTTCTCCTTTCAGTTGGATAGATGGGTTGTTTCCTGTCATTAATATTTCTTTAAGCCCTCATAAAACCTTTCAATGACTTCTTATTGCTCTTGGAATAAAGGTCAAAATCTTTAATATGGTCAACAAGGCCCCACGTGACCCGGGCCTTCCTTTCCTCTGCGGCTCCAGCTCATTCTTTCCCATTCTCTCTCAGCCCTCAATCACCATGGCCTTCCTGGAATTCCTCAAATGTGTCACCGTCTCCCACTTCATTGTTTACACGTGTGTAGGTCGCTCCTACCTTATATACTGCAATCAGCACAGTTTTAATTAGTCATGTCATTAAGTATGCACATTTTTTAAATATATATCTCCTGTAACAGGCAGTAATCTCCATGGAGGCAGAGCATATATCTGTCTTGTTCACTGATGTCATCCTTCCCAGGGCTAGATGTTATCCCTGGAATATAGACATGCAAAAATCATTGCAGAACCAAAGAACAGATGCATTAATAATAGGATTCTAGGTGTAAGTCAACTAGTTACCTAGTATTGTGAGTAGAGTTTTGTTTAAATGTTGCAGCCTGATCTCAGCTAGCGCTGTGTACTGATCAATGGGCCTATGTCCCCATTTGGGTTACAGCTCTGTAGGGTGAGCTGCAGTGGCCTTAGAAAGCCAGTTTGGAAATGATAAGTTATTATCCAAAGATAGAAGATGCAGGCCAGAGGGAGGTCACTGGCCCAAGGATGCAGTGAAATCTAGGACTGATGTGGGAAATACTCAGGTATTCTATAGGGAGTCCCAGAGACCTTGGGGAGGGGAAAAATGGGAAAAGCCTAACTTTCCTATGGTCAAACATAATGAGAGCTCAGATCCTTTCATTCAGAATTAGAGGAAGTGATAGTTCTGACAACCATAGAGGTCAGCAACCCCTGGGTTACAAACCAATAAATTCACTTAATAGGCAGCCAATGAGACACAAACTACTTTTCCAGATGCTTTTGTGTCTACCTGCTACACGGCACTATGATTACTGTTGCTAGAGTTTTATTTCAAAATATACAATATTAATTAAAAAAAAAACCACTGAATGTAAATGAAGGTACAATAAATGTGGAACCTTCATATTTGGTATGTGAATAAAGAGCCAGAAACTATTTGTGTAATTAGACCCAGAAATTCTACTTAATGAAAACATCTTAAAATAATAAATCAAAAATATGAGGGAAGGCAAAAAAAGGTGTTAAAAAACAAAATAAACTTCATGGGGCGCCTGGGTGGCTCAGTCGTTAAGCGTCTGCCTTCGGCTCAGGTCATGATCCCAGGGTCCTGGGATCAAGCCCCGCATCGGGCTCCCTGCTCCGCGGGAAGCCTGCTTCTCCCTCTCCCACTCCCCCTGCTTGTGTTCCCTCTCTCGCTGTGTCTCTCTCTCTGTCAAATAAATAAATAAAATCTTAATAAATAAATAAATAAATAAACTTCAGGTTTACAAAAATGCCTTAAAACTTTGGGATGAAAATCAAAAAGTATTAATTCATTGATAGAGATAACACGGATTAATAATGATAAGGAGACATATATATTATTTATACCACTAACAGTATAAAAGTTTCGGAATCACATATAAAATTAGATAAGTAAAATAGGCAGTAGCCTGAGTGCAAAATGGCGAATAATATGTTAAGCAATTCAAAGATTTTCAACATTTAAAATACAGAATTGCAAAAGACCAGCAGTGTATCCACTGCAAAATCAACTCCCTGACTTCGATTCCTGGTAGAATGGAGAGTTAACCAGCCCTGGCACAGGCCGTGGAGCACGTCAGACTGTCTTCACTAGCTGGCTGGCTTTCTTTACCCTTCACTAACTGTGCTTATATACGTTGAGGGGACAGCAAACAGTCCAACTGTTTTTTTCCTTAAAAAACAAGAAAATCCTGCCATTTGTGACAACATGGATGAACCTGTAGGGTGTTATGCTAAGTGAAATAAGCCAGATAGAGAAAGACAGATACTGGATAGTACCACTCATCTGTGGCATCTAAAAAAGAAAAAGCCAATTTTTTGGGGTATAGATCAAAGGGTAGGCCAAAGGGTATAAACTTTCAACTATAAGATGAAGTTCTGAGGAGCTACTGTACAGCATGGTGGCCATACTTAACAGTATGGTACTGTACATTTGAAATTTGCCGAGAGTGGACACGTGCACCTACAAACACGAGTTAACTATGTGAGGTGATGTGTGTGTTAATTATCTTGGTCTTGGTAATCATTTCATAATGTCGATCATCAAATTGTACACTTTAAATATATACTCTTTTTCTTCTCTCTTTCATCTATTCTACAGGAACATCCTCTTTTTGGTGCCCCCATTGGGCTCCCTGCTCGGCGGGGAATCTGCTTCTCCCTTTCCCTCTGCTGTTCCCCCCACTTGTGCTCTCAATCTCTCTCTCTCTGTCAAAAATAAATAAAATCTTTTTAAAAAAAGAGAGAGAGTGAATAAGAGAGAGAACATGAGCAGGGGCAGAGGGAGAGGGAGAAGCAGACTCCCTGCCCCCGATGCAGGACTCGATCCCAGGACCCTAAGATCATGACCTGAGCCAAAGGCTGATGCTTAACCAACTGAGCCACCAAGGCACCCCAGTATTTTATCTACCAATCTCCCAAAGGACATGTCAGTTGTTTCCATATCTCAGCTATTGTAAATAATGCTATAATGAATATGGGAGTGCAGATATCTCTTTAAGATAGTGATTTTCTTTCCTTCAGATATATAGCCAGGATTGGGATGGCTGGATCATATGATAGATCATATGGTTGAAAGGAAATTCTATTTTTAACTTTTTGTGGAACCTCTATGCTGTTTTCCATAATGACTATAACCAGTTTCCATTCCTACCAATAGCATATAAGGATTTCTTCTTCTCCACATCTTAGCCAACATTTGTTATCTCTTGGCCTTTTCATAATAACCATCCTAACTGATGTGAGGTGGTATCTCCTGGAACCACATACATTTTTATTTGTTAAAACTCAGGAAATTAATACCTAAGACTTGTGCATTTCACGGTATGTAAGTTTTACATTAAAAAGTGTAACTTAATATTCAACTTTTATTAATGACATACATAATACAATATACAGATATCAGTATACCGAAGTCTGCAATTTACCTTGAATTACATCATCAAAAATTAGATGAATTAGGGGTACCTGGGTGGCTCAGACGGTTAAGCATCTGCCTTCGGCTCAGGTCCTAGTCTCAGGGTCCTGGGATGGAGCCCCTTGTCAGGCGCCCTGCTCAGCAGGGCGTCTGCTTCTCCCTCTCCCTCTGCTCCTCCCTCCACTCGTGCTCTCTCTCTCTTTCTCTCTCTCAAATAAATAAAAATCTTTAAAAAAATATGATGGATTAATAGATGTTTAGGGGGATGGTTAGATAGATATGTGACAAAGCAAGTACAGTAAAATGTTCATTACAGAATGCAGATAGTGAACATAGGGGTGTTCACTGTAAAGTTTGTTCGACTTTGCTGTATGTTTAAAATTTTTCATAATAAAATGCTGGAGGGGAGAAAATCAACTCACATTCTCCAGCCCAGCTCTAAATAAATTATGAAGTAAACACATTACTTTGCTGTATCTGCCTTCAGTAACCCCCTTTGCTCCTGATCATTTTTGGAATGTTTTGGGATTACAGCTCCATTCTTCTCTCAAAAACAGACTTGCCTATATTGGTTCTGTATACTACTAGTATTGTGAACATCACAAGGCTCAACCTGAATTAATTTACCTCACCTGGAATATTTGAGTATTAGTATTAGATCACATTGGTTGTGATCACCATATACTAACTTAAACAAATAGGGAATTTATTGGGAGGATATAGGGAAGCTCACAGGATTGAAGGAAAATTTGGAAACTAGACTGCTCCAAAGAGTTTAGGTAACAGCAAGTCTACCATCGCCCCAGAAACTGGTACCATAAGGAATTAACTCCAGTAACTAAGAGCCTTTCATCCTTCTGCTCCTAATTCAAACTTCAGGCAGAGAACTTCCAACTAGCTTTCCTGGACCATCAGACTGTCTTTAATGGGAAGAAAGATCATTTCCAAAAGAAAACCCAGGTGCTATTTCCAAAAGAAACCAGAACAAATGAATAACCAAAAAAGCTAAACAAAACAAAGATTACAGTGTACCTACATTACTCTGTCACCCTTACCAGACACTGACACTGTATTATTTACTCAAACACCACTGTTTTTCACTTCCAACTCTTTCTCTTATTTTGTCACTCCAACTCTGTGGCCACCTTACTATCTCCACCAAAATTTCCTAGGTTCTATTTTTGCTCCCCTTGTCCGTCCAGATTCCAAAATTTCATAAAGAAGCATCATCTCCTTATACTCACTTCCAATGCTGGCTAAGGATTTAAGACTTCCCTGGGTCACCTTCTGGATCCCACGCTAGTGTATCTAAACCTAGATCAGCTTGTATATTTGGGTCTATTTCGTGATTAGGAAGTTCTCTGGATATTAGAGAAGATGGGACCTCAGTCCAGCTTGCTTTGTCCAACACAATATATCAGAACTTAAGGAAGCTCAAGGAACTAACCTGATCTGCCCGAGTTCCACTCTCTCTAGAACAGGAATGCTCTGAGATGATTGTTTCTTAGGAGATCTACGACCTAGACACAGGAGAGTAATAAAAGTCTGCAGAGCAAACTAAGTCATTTTAAGCCACTGGATTTGAAATAACTAACAATTTCAACAAAAGTTGTGAGTAGGGAATGGAGACTTGGCCCCGGAGCTGCACATCTGGGCCGTGTGTCTGTGAGTCAGGAGAAAATCTGGCTCTGAAGCTGACACACCAGCGTGGTTGTGGCTGGTGCCTCGCAGAGTAATTTGGAGCGCATCCAGCCAGGACTGGCCCTCCAGTGTGGGAGGCCAGAGGCCAGCTGGAATTATTTGCCATGGGTACCACACCCCTGGATTCTCAGGGTGTCCTCAGACCACTGGCTCCATTGTGAAAGAGCACACCCAACGTCAGATAGCAACCTGGGGGGTTCCCATCACCACTTGATTTTCCAAGTTCTGACTTCATTTTCTCCAAGGCATTTTCTCCTCATTTTTCTGGTTACGAGGGACTGCAGCTGCTTTCTTTGGCTATGCTTGTCCTTAAAAATGGAGTATTAACTGGTTTAAGAATTTATAGCTGCCCATTTATATTCAGAAAATTTTAATTCTAGTCCTGGCTTCATAAGTTATTAATTGTCTGAGTTTGGAAAAATCACTCCCACTTCTCTAAATTGTAGTTTGTCTAAAAAAAAAAAAAAATCTGTTCTATGTACTTCAGATTATTATAAGGATGAAGTGCCATAACTTTTTACCATTCCACAATAGGTTTCCTGTATGTGTCTGATAAAACTACATGGGTTCTTTACATATTAAATATATTAATCATATATCAAATTTTTAAGTCTGGTATTTGCCTTTAATTCTCTTTAGGTTGCTTTTAAAATATAAAAAAAATCAAGCATAATGATTATGAAAAGAATACATAGTATTACAGTTTTTAAATAAACACTCCAAAAAATTAAAAATTACTCATAACTTCACTCACCAGTGTGCATTTTAGAATATACACTTACATTTTGACTATGCATATGTTTGAAGATATTTGTGAAGACATACATATTTTATAACAAAATTAGGATCAGAGATACACACTCTTTTGTAAATTCCATTTTTATTTCACAATATATTGCAAATATAGATTCATGACACAGTTTGTAAAATACAAAATATCTTGCAAACACTCCCCATTACTCTCATTATAATAATTTGTACTACTAACCCAGCAAAACTTATGTTTTCCTAGGATAATGATTAATTTTAAGATTATATTTCTGGGGCACCTGGGTGACTCAGTCATTTAAGCTACCAACCCTTTATTTCAGTCCAGGTCATGATCTCAGGGTCCTGGGATCCAGCCCCACATCGGGCTCTCTGGTCAGCGGGGAGTCTGCTTGAGATTCTCTCCCTCTCCCTCTGCTCCTCCCCCCGACTCATTCTCTCTCTCTCAAATAAATAAATAAATCTTTAAAAAAAATACTGAGGATGTTACAGCTTTCATGGTGTAATTTAGCAATATAACCTATCATTCGACTGTCACAAAACTGTCTTCCCCCTTTACCTGGATAGAAAATTAAACCATTAAAAATCCTTCCCAGTACTAGCAGAATAAATGGAAATACATGGTCAGAGATTTCACAAGAGAGAGAGTATAATAATCCTTGCTTCCAAGAATTATAAATGTTCAACCTTCCTATTAATTAAGGAAATGGTTACAGCGATAATGTATAAATATTTTCAACAACTATGTCATTAAGAGCCTATTGATAGCAGCTGTCCACTAAAATAAGCATCCTCTTATATTGGTGTTTGTGGGGAAAGTGCTACAGCTTTTAGAAAGTAACTAATAGCATGTCATAGGATAACTTAAAAACTAATAGTAATTTGCCAATAGTCACAGTTCTAGAATTCCTGTCTAACAAAAAAGTTGATTACAGTGGGATCTTTATCGCAGATTTGGCTGTTACGCCTTTATCTGTGTTAGTGAAAAGTAATACAAATACCTGAGAATGAGAGACTAACTAAGAGACTCTTAGCACATCCATTCAGTGTAATATACAGCCATTGGAATATGTTTAAAGTAACTGCCTAATAACATTTTTAAACGCTTATAATAGCATGACAAATTCAAAGTTAAGAACACTTCATGGGCTGCACGTTATTTTTTGTTTTTCATGCTTTAGCAGACATATATTCAGATCTTGTTTTTGTCTTCCACCAGAATAAGTGGATTCTCTTCCCTCTTCCTCCATTTATCTGCCTCCTGCCTGGATCTCCACCTCAGACCCACTGATGTACTCCACCTTCTCACGTGGCTCTAGGCCTCTGGCCATAAGAGGACATTGGATGCAGCCTGAGGTTTTATTCTGCTCAGGTATACTACGCTGAGAGCCTTGCTAGCACCCTCCACATTCTTGTCATTTCTTCCCTGACCTATAACCTCTCTGTTGAAGTAAATACACATCTTGGAAAAGAATACACCCCTGTACTCCTTTCCTTTAGTTTGTTCAACGGTCAGGTTGCTGCCATGAGTGAAAAAAAAAAAAAAAAGAGTACAGTTGATGGGGGCTAGGAATTTGAGAAAGAGAGAAAAGCATATTTGGCCCCCTTACCAAAAAATTCATATATATATGAGGTAGTAAAGGAGGCTGCCTTTCTGCCCAGCGATCCTCCCATCTCTCAGAGCTAAGGCCAGAGAGCGGAGGTGAGTTAAAATCTCCTTCTGCTTTATTTTCCCACCTGCCATGCACTTTGCCTTTAGTAGGGGAGCGTAAAGGTCATGGTCTTTTAGTTTCAACCCAGCTTCTGTGTCACTGCAGCAGATGGGATTTCCTTCTGTCCTCTAGAATGTGGTCTCCTAGTATCTGTAGTTTCTAGGAGCTTTATTCATTTCGTTTTATTTGGTTTTAGGATCTTTATTTATTTAGTTTTATATACCAGTAATAGCCTAATGGAATAATGGGAAAGAGCATATCATACACTGAGTTTTATTTTTTTTAATGTCTTTTTTTTTTAAAGATTTTATTTATTTATTTGACAGAGAGAGAGAGAGAGATAGAGAGAGCAGGAACACAAGCAGGGGGGAGTGGGAGAGGGAGAAGCAGGCTTCCAATGGAGCAGGGAGCCCAATGTGGGACTCGATCCCAGGACCCGGGGATCATGACCTGAGCTGAAGGCAGACGCTTAACAACTGAGCAACGCAGGCGCCCCCATACACTGAGTTTTAAAAGCAAATCTGGTAGCACAAAATCTAAGTAGGCATTGTTAAAAAGTTGCCATTACCAGGAGTGTTTAAAATACCTTAATCACAGATTACTATTTTAAATTAGTTAGCTTAGAATATCTGGTTGTAGATTTTTTATATTTCTATATTCACATAACGCCATAAATAACTTATTTACATAATTTATTTTAATAAAAACCTATTTGGGGTTCTACTACCCTCACATCCATTTCAAAATTTGTCTTCCTTTCCCTAGATAATGATCCTAAGGAAAATGTTTAATTGAGATGATTTGAGAAACAGGTAATGTAAAAAGAGAAAAATAATTGTTTTATTAATGGACTTTTATTTTTATTTTTTTAAAAGATTTATTTATTTATTTTAGAGAGAGAGACTGCATGAGCAGGGGGAGGGGCAGAGGGAGAGGGAGAGAGAGAAAAGCAGACTCCCCACTGAGCATGGAGCCCGACACGGGGGGTCGACCTCAGGACCCTGAGACCATGCCCCAAGCCAGAATCAAGAGTCAGATGCTCAACCGACTAAGCCACCCAGGTGCCCCTATTTATGGACTTTTAAAAAATGATGGCGTCAGATGAATTTTATTAAACTACTTCAGGAACAAAATGTCCATTGAAAATATCAGAGACATCACCTTCTAGATGGAGAGAAATGCAAATGTCAGCCAACAATGCATTAATGAGATTTTAGGTCTATTTACTTAGTCTAGGAGCTAGTGCTGCATGCAAATCTTCAAGCCACAAAAACACCGCAGAAAGATGAAACAATAAAAGTGCCATGCCAAAAGGTTTTAATTAAATGTAAAGCCATGAATACAATTTAATTGGGATCTCCTTCCAGGGCCAGAAATGGGGCCTCCTGCTCTGTCAGGTCTGTGCCTTGCTGTGGCTTATGTGTGAACAGCTACATGCTGAGGGTCTTGCAGTCACTCTTCACATCAAAGCTGTAAGTCAAGCTTCTCCAGTGACTTTAAAGCAAGTTAAATAAACACCCATCAGGGAAAAGAGGAAAAGCTGTGGTTGAGAAAAACAGAATTCAAAAGAGCAAGAAGCAGCAGATGTTATAGAGAACCACTCTGTCCACCCCCATTTGGGCACAAGGATATGACCTCCCCAAGTTTCTCAGAACTGTGATGAACACAGCAATACACTGTCCAGGTCCCCCTTCAAGAATGGATTCACTGCTCAGCTAAGAGGAATATGGCTAGCAGCGAGCCTCCAGCTGACAGAAACTTCAGGGTCAGCCTCCTCTACCTAGAACTGCTTCCCCCATGGTCATACCCTTCTCAGGGCAGCCTGTATCCAATGACCTAGCAAGCTGTGGGTATAAAGGTTCAGTCATTAATGTATGCAGTGTGATTCCAGGTGGCTCTGATATATCAAAACCACAATAAAATAAATAGAAAAGGAGGGTGAAATAGAGAATAAAATAATACCAGGTGATAGGATTAGTATACAAAGAACATTCTATAAAATCCTATACACTTGCTAGTGGTGGGCTGCAAATTTGAGTTTAATAAGAAATGTGCCCTCTGGGGCACCTGGGAGGCTCAGTCAATTAAGTGTCTGACTCTTAATTTCGGCTCAGGTCATGATCTCAGTGTCCTGAGATCG
Source organism: Leptonychotes weddellii (assembly GCF_054177405.1). Classification (NCBI taxonomy): domain Eukaryota; kingdom Metazoa; phylum Chordata; class Mammalia; order Carnivora; family Phocidae; genus Leptonychotes; species Leptonychotes weddellii. The sequence continues at coordinate 60,551,931 of NC_138382.1, forward strand.
AGCTCCACATGGGGCTCCATGCTGGGTGTGCAGCCTGCTTAAGATTGTCTCTCTCCCTTTCCCTCCCACCCCTGTCCCCTGCTTGTACTCTCTCAGAAAGAAAGGAAGGAAGAAAGAAAGAAAGAAGAAAGAAACCCTCTGGTTCCAGGGAAAATGGCAGAATAGGAGAACACTGAGCTCACCTCCTCCCATGGATACAACTAGATAACACTCACATCTGTGTAAATAATGCAGAAAATGACCCAAAGACTGGAAGAACAAACTCCACAACTAAATGCAGAGAAGAGGCCACATCGGATTGGGTAGAAAGGGCAGAGACTCTGTGGGAAACTAAACGGACACGTGGGACTGTCTGCAGGAGGGAGGGAGCCACTGGTGTGGAGAAGGGAGAGAGAAAGACTATCACACTGGGAAGCCTGCACAGGGAAGATGAATCCCCATAATATTTGGCAAAATCTAGAGGGGCCAAATTTCATGAGTTCTCACAACCAGTGGGACTTAAAGCCCGGAACTTTAACAATCAGCAGGCTCAGCTCTGGGAGAGAGAGAGGGCTATAGGAAGCCAAGGCCCCACCCTTAAGGAGAGAGCACAACAAACAGCCTACAGAAATTCAGCATAGAAGCATCAGTTTGAAAAATGCCTGGGGCATGGGAGGAAGAATTATTTACTGTCCCAGAAGGACAGAGATCACTGGGAGACTCCTCCAGAAAAAAAGGACCTGGCAGGTGCCATTTCCACCTCCACCCCCTCCACCCCCTAGCAAAAACACATGGCCACCTACAGGAACCAGCATGGCACCAGCATTCACTACCTAACTTGCTTATGCAGTGTCCCACCCCCTCCAGCCAGCCAACCTCAGTCCTAGTTTTGTGGGTCCCCTCCCCTGGAAGACCCGAACAAATCTTGCCAACACCAAGTCTCCCAACCACCTGTATTGCAGGGCCTCAGTCCTGGTGCCTGCCACCAGTCACCTCCCACAGAGTATGTACGCACCTTGTTAAAACTGCACACCTGCCCCCACATGCTTTGCAGATGGGCCTGACCAGCCCTGGTCTCAGTGGCAGCTGCAAGTCCCTTATGGAAGAGGACTAGCTCACAAAACTTGCAGGCACTGCATGCCCCACCCACACATGCTTTGCAGATTGGCCTCCACTGGCTATGTCTTGGCAGCAGAGGCATATCCCCTCTGGCAGAGGACCACTACCACCTAGTTAAAAGTTCATGCTCCACCCACACTTTCAAGAGCAGGAGACTTAGCTGACTTTCCTAACACAGAAACAAACACAGAGAGTTAGACAAAATGGTAAGACAGAGGAACATGTCCCAAATGATAGAATAGTACAAAATTATAGCAAGAGACCTAAGCAAAATGGAGATAAGTAATACTCCTGATAGAGAATTTAAACTAATGATCATAAAGATACTCAGTGGACTGGAGAAAAGAGTGGAGGACATTAGTGAGACCCTTCACAAAGAGATAAAAAAGAATCAATCAGAGATGAAGAGCACAATAATTGAAATTAAAAATACACTAGATGGAATAAATAGCAGGCTAGGGGAAGCAGAAGAACAAATAAGCAACCTGAAGGATAGACTAATGGAAAGTAATCAAACTGAGCAGATGAGAGAAAAAAAGAATTATGCAAAATGAGGACAGACTTAGGGAACTCAGTGATGCCATCAAATGCAATAACATTCATATTATAAGGATCTCAGAAGAAGAAGAGAAAAGGGGGCAGAAAATTTCTTTGAAGAAATAATAGCTGAAAATTTCCCTAACCTGGGGAAGGAAACAAAAATTCAGATCTAGGAGGCACAGAGATAACCCAACAAAATTAACTCAAGGACACCCACAAAAAGACACATAATAATAATTAAAATGGCAAAAAGCAGTGATAAAGAGAGAATTTTAAAAGCAGCAAGAAAAAAGAAAGCACTTACATACAAGGGAAACCCCATAAGGCTATTAGCCGATTTTTCAGCAGAAACATTACAGGCGAGAAGAGAGTGGCATGATATATCAAAGTGCTGAAAGGAAAAACTCTGTGGCCAAGAATACTCTCTCTAGCAAGGCTATCATTCAGAATTGAAGGAGAGGTAACAAGTTTCCCAGGCAAATGAAAGTTAGGAATTCATGACCACTAAACCAGCCCTACAAGAAATGTTAAAGGGGACTCTCTGAGTGGAAAAGAAAGATCATAAGTAAAAGTAAGAAAAGTAGGAAGCACAAAAGCAGTTAAAGTAAGTGTATCCATAAAAATCAGTCAAGGGACTCACAAGATAAAAGGATGTAAAGTATGACACCATATACCTAAAATGTGGGGAGGAGAGAAGTAAAGAATGGGTTCAAACTTAAGTGACTATCAACTTAATATAGGCTATTATATGCATAAGATGTTACATACAAACCAAATGGTAACCACAAATCAAAAACCAGTAATAGATATGTAAAAAAATAAAGAGAAAGGAATCCAAGCATGTCACTGAAGAAAGCCAACTTATGGTGGGAGAAGGGAGCAAAAGAAGAAAGGAACAGAGAACATCTACAAAACAACCACAAAACAAATAACAAAATGGCAATAAATACATACTTATCAATAATTACTTTGAATTTAAATGGACTAAGTGCTCCAATCAAAAGACAGGGTGACAGAATGGATGAAGAAAGAAAGAAAGAAAGAAAGAAAGAGAGAGAGAGAGAAAGAAAGAAAGAAAGAAAAAACAAGACCCTCCTATATGCTGCCTAGAAGAGACTCATTTCAGACTTAAAGATACGTGTAGATTGAAAGTGAGGGGATGGAGAAACATTTACCATGCAAATGGATGTGAAAAGAAAGCCAGAATAGCAATACTTATATTGGGCAAAATAGACTTTAAAACAAAGATTGTAATGAGAGACAAAGAAGGACATTATATAATCATTAAGAGGACATTCCAAAAATAGACATAACAATTGTAAATATTTATGCCCCCAACATGGAAGTACCCAAATACATAAAACAGTTAATAACAAACATAAAGGAGTTAATCTATAGTAATATAATAATAGTAGGGGACTTTAACACCCCACTTACAACAATCAACAGATCATCCAAACAGAAAATCAACAAGGAAACAGTGGTTTTGAATGACACACTGGACCAGATGGATTTAACAGATATCTTCCAAACATTCCATCCTAAAACAACAGACTATACATTCTTTTCAGGTATGCAGAATAGATCACATATTAGCCCACAAAACAAGTCTCAACAAATTCAAAGAGATTGAAGTCATGCCATGCATCTTTTCTGAATACAACGCAATGAAACTAGAAATTAATCACAAGAAAAACTTTTGAAAGACCACAAATACATGGGGGTTAAATAACATGCTACTAAACAATTAATGGGCCAACCAAGAAATCAAAGTGGAAATAAATACATAGAGATAAATGAAAAAGAGAACACAATGGTCCAAAATCTTTGGGATGCAGCAAAAGCAGTTGTAAAATTTACAGCAATACAGGCCTACTTCAAGAAGCAAGAAAAACCTCAAATAAATAACCTTATACCTAAGGGAGCTAGAAAAAGAAGAACAAACAAAATGCAAAACCAACAGAAGAAAGGAAATAAAGATTAGAGCAGAAATAAATGATATAAAATAAAAACTTAAAAAATATAGAACAAAATGGGGCACCTGGGTGGCTCAGTTGATTGGGCGACTGCCTTCGGCTCAGGTCATGATCCTGGAGTCCCAGGATCAAGTCCCGCATCAGGCTCCCTGCTCAGCAGGGAGTCTGCTTCTCCCTCTGACCCTCCCCCCTCTCATGCTCTCTATCTCATTCTTTCTCAAATAAATAAATAAAATCTTTTAAAAATATATATAGAACAAATCAATGAAACCAGGAGTTAATTCTTTGAAAAGACCAACAAAATTGATAAACTTCTAGTCAGACTCGTCAAAGAGAGAGAGGACATAAATAAACAAAATTAGAAATGAAAGAGGAGAAATAACAACCAACACCTCAAAAATACAGATCTTAAAAGAATATCATGAAAAATTATATACCGACAAATTGGACAACCTAGAAGAAATGGATAAATTCCTAGAAACATACAGCCTACCAAAACTGAAGTGGAAAGAAATAGAAAATTTGAACAGACCAATTACCAGCAAGGAAACTGAATTAGTAACCAAAAAACTCCCAACAAACAAAAATCCAGGACCAGATGGCTTCACAGGTGAATTCTACCAAACATTTAAAAAATTGTTAATACCTATTCTTCTCAAACTTTTCCATAAAATGGAAGAGGAAGGAAAACTTCCAAATTCATTTTATGAGGCCAGCATTACCCTAATTCCAAAACCAGATAATCATCCCACAAAAAAAGAGAACCGCAGGCCAATATCTCTGATGAACATAGACGAAAAAAAATCCTCAGCAAAATACTAGCAAACTGAATCTAACAATACATTAAAAAAAAAAAAAATCATTCACCACAATCAGGTGGGATTTATTCCAGGGATGCAAGAGTGGTTCAATATTCTCAAATCAATCAACATGATACATGACATCAATTGAGAGAGAGGATAAAAACCATATGATCATTTCAAAAGATGCAGAAAAAGCATTCGACAAAGTATAAATTCCATTCATGATAAAAACCATCACCAAAGTAGATTTAGAGAGAACATACCTGAACATAATAAAGGTCTTAGATGAAAAACCCACAGTGAACATCATATACAATGGGAAAAACTGAGAGCTTTTCTCCTAAGGTCAAGAACAAGACAAGGATTTCTATTCTCACCACCTTTATTCAACATAGTATTGGAAGTCCTAGCCACAGCACACACACGAGAAAAAGGAAGAAAAGGCATCCAAATTAGTAAGAAAAAAGTAAAACTTCCACTATTTGCAGATGACATGATATTATATATAGAAAACCCAAAAGACTCCAATGAAAACTACTATTCAGTAAGGTTATAGGATACAAAATCAATGTATAGAAATCTGTCGCATTTCTATACACTACTAATGAAGCAGCAGAAAGAGAAGAAAACAATCTCATTTACAATTGCACCAAAAATAATAAAATATCTAGAAATAAGCTTAACCAAGGAAATGAAAGACCTGTACTCTGAAAACTATAAAACATCAATAAAAGAAATTGAAGATGACACAAACAACTGGAAACAAATTCAAAAAGATCAAAGTCATGCCACACATCTTTTTCATGCTCATGGATCAGAAGAACAAATACTGTTAAAATGTCCATATTTACCCAAAGCAATCTACAGAGTTAATGCAATCCCTATCAAAATACCATCAGCATTTTTCACAGAATGAGAACAAACCTAAAATTTGAATGGAACCACAGAAGACCCCAAATAGCCAAAGCAATCTCAAAAAAGAAAAACAACACTGGAGGTATCACAATGCCAGATTTCAAGTTATATTACAGAGGGGTAGCAATCAAAACAGTATGGTACTGGCACAAAAACAGACACATGGATCAACAGAATGGAATAGAAAGCCCAGAAATAAACCCATGATAATATGGTCAATTAATCTTCAAGAAAGGAGGCAAGAATATGCCATGGAAAAAAGACAGCCTCTTTAACAAATGGTGTTGGGAAAACTGGACAGCAACATGCAAAAGAATAAAACTGGACCACTTTCTTATAACATACACGAAAATAAACTCAAAATGGATTAAGGACCTAAATGTGAGACCTGAAACCATAAAAATCCTAGAAGAGGGCAAAGGCAGTAATTTCTCTGACATTGGCCATAACAACATCTTTCTAGATATGTCTCCTGAGACAAGGGAAACAAAAGCAAAAATAAACTATTGTGACTACATCAAAATAGAAAGCTTCTGCACAGCAAAGGAGACAACCAACAAAACTAAAAGTCAACCTAATGAGCGAGAGAACATATTTTCAAATGACATATCCAATAAAGAATTTCAAATGACATATCCAATAAAGTATTAGTATCCAAGATATATAAAGAATTTAAACAATTCAGACACCAAAAAATCAAATAACCCAATTAAACAATGGGCAAAAGACATGAACAGACATTTCTCCAAAGAAGACATACAGATGGCCAAAAGACACATGAAAAGATGCTCAACTTTGCTCATCATCAGATCAAAACCACAATGAAACATTACCTCACACGTGTCAGAATGGTTAAAATCAAAAACGAAAGACACAAGTGTTGACAAGGTTGTGGAGAAAAAGGAACCCTTGTGCACTATTGGTGGGAATGGAAACAAGTGCAATCACTGTGGAAGACAGTATGGAGGTTCCTCAAAAAATTAAAAATAGAATTACCATATGACATAGAAATCACACTACTGGGTATTTACCCAAAGAAAAGGAAAACACTAATTCAAAAAGATATGTGTACCCCAATGTTTGTTGCAACATTATTTACAATAGCCAAATTATGGAAGCAGCCCAAGTATCTACCAATAGATGAATGGATAAGAAGATGTGGTATGTATATATACATACATATATATACATATAATAGAATATTATTCAGCCATTAAAAAGAATGAAATCCTGCTATTTGCAGCAACATGGATAGATCTAGAGAGTAGAACACTAAGTGAAATAAGTTGGTCAGAGAAAGAAAAATACCATATTTCACTCATTTGTGGAATTTTTTTTTACTCAATAAATGTTTATTATTTATTAATTTACATCACATATTCTGACAGACTGATGTGCAACACTTCCAAGAAAAGTAATGAAGAGATAAAAATCAGTCATAATTCTAACACCTAGAGAGAGCTGCTACTAATTCATGTTAATATCTAGGTTAATTTCTTTCAGGGCTTTCAATATGTACTACATGTTTTATAAAATTGGTGTCACATTGTGTCATTTCTAGCAAGTACAAAATATAATATTTTATAAATATATTACATGCATTTAATCATTTCACTATTATTGAATGAGGTTCAATTCTTTACTGTTACAATATTGCAGTAAATATCTTTTTTTACCTAATAATTTTTTTAAATTTTATTATGTTATGTTAGTCACCATACAATACATCATTGGTTTTTGATGTGGTGATCCACGATCCATTGTTTTCGTATAACACCCAGTGCTCCATGCAGTACGTGCCCTCCTTAATACCCATCACCGGGCTAACCAATCCCCCCTCCCCCCTCCCCTCTAAAACCCTGTTTGTTTCTCAGAGTCCATA
>NC_138382.1:60559644-60581412 GCF_054177405.1 Leptonychotes weddellii
TCACCATACAATACATCATTGGTTTTTGATGTGGTGATCCACGATCCATTGTTTTCGTATAACACCCAGTGCTCCATGCAGTACGTGCCCTCCTTAATACCCATCACCGGGCTAACCAATCCCCCCTCCCCCCTCCCCTCTAAAACCCTGTTTGTTTCTCAGAGTCCATAGTCTCTCATGGTTCATCTCTCCCTCCAATCATTTGTGGAATTTAAGAAATAAAACAAATGAACAAAAGGGTGAACAAGAGAGACAGACAAAAACCAAAAGAAATAAAAAAAAAACCCAGACTCTTAACTATGGAGACAAACTGATGGTCACCAGAGGGAAGGTGGGGGGGGGGGGGCTGTGAAACAGGTGAAGGGGATTAAGAGAACACTTATCATGATGAGCACTGAGTCCTGTAGAAAATTGTTGAATCGTTATATTGTACACCTGAAGCTAATATGACACGATATGTTAACTATGCTGGAATTAAAACAAAATTAAAAAAAAATAAATATGCCCTCTGAATTAGTAATGAATGAATGAATGAATGAAGGTTAAATAAAAAATGTAAAGACTATAAAAATTACTAAGGAATATAAAAATATTTGAAAATATGAAAAGACAAATCATGATTTAGGTTGTAAAGATAATCATGCAAATATTCTTCCCAAAATAACTCATAACTTTAATGCAATCCTAATGAAATTCCAAAGGGTTTAGGAAATTGACAAAAAGGGGCGCTTGGGTGGCTCAGTCAGTTAAGTGTCTGCCTTTGGCTTAGGTCATGATCCCAGGGTCCTGGAATCAAGCCCCTTGTCTGGCTCCCTGCTCAGCAGGGAGCCTGTTTCTCCCTCTGCCTCCCCCATTCGTGCTCTCTCTCGCTCTCTATCTCTCATAATAAATAAATAAAATCTTTTTTTAAAAAAAAAAAGGAATTGACAAAAATATTCTGAAGTTTACCTGAATGAAAAAACAGATGGGAATTTTTTTTTTAATCCAGAATAAAAAGGGGGAACTGCACTACTAAATGAAAATATATAATGTAATAATATTAACAGCAATGTGAGAAATGGGCAGAAAAAAACACAGATGATATCAATCCCACAAATGATAAGAGACAGAAACAGACCCAAGTATAACGTTAGAATTTAGTACAAAAATCATTTATTGCTTCTCATGATTCTGAAATTGTGGTAGGGCTCCGAATAGACAGCTTATTTCCCCCTCACATTGTGTGGACTAGAGCAGCTCAGCTGGGGTTTTCAAGTTCCAAGATGGCTTTCACCATGTGTCTGGTGCTTCAGCTGGGGTGGTGGGACTGGACTGAGACTGGCTGGACCTTCTTCCCTCTCCCCCACCCTCCCCCTTCTCCCTTTCTCTCTCCTCTCTCTCTCTCTCTCTCCCAGTCACATACCTCCCTCCCCAACCATCAGTCTTTCTCTCTTCGCCTGGACTCTTCACCTGTCAGTAATCTAGTGTGAGTTCCTTTACACAGTGGCTGATAGGTCAAGAGGGCAAGAATCCAAGCTGCCTCGACTTTTAAGGCCAACAGCACCTCACAACCACAACTGCTTCCATTGGCCAAAGCAAGACACACCAGCCCAGGTTCAAAAAAAGGTAAATAGACTCTAACTCTTGACTGGAGGACTTTCATGTGCATACATTGTCCCATTGCTCATGTCTACCTCTGCAGACAACCTACCAGAATAAATGTTACTATTATGAAATACATGTGCACACATGCGCCCACACTCGGGCCCATTTGGTTTTGCAGACTAATTCTATTAAACATTCTCTTTCAAAAGATAAAAAAAAAAAAAAGGAATGCTCCCCAGCTCACTTTATATTGCTTTTATGATCTTGATTCCAAAGCATACTGAAGTACTACTGCAAGGAGAATTAGCCAGTCTTATTGAAAAATATAAATCAAAAAGTATCTAGATAAAATATTATTAAATCAAATCCAGCCATGTATAAAATAAATAATACATGGCGATCAAATGCAGTTCACATCTGAGAACCTAATTAGTATAATCCAACACTTTAACAAAATAAAATAGTGGATGAGGGAAATGATTTTTTATTATTCAAAAATAACTCATGCCTTTAAAGAACTCTTAGCAAATAAAAATAAAAGTGAACTTCCTTAACCTGATAAACAGAATCTACTGAAAGCCTACAACAATCACCCTGAATGGTGAGAAGTCATAGCATTCCTTTTGAACGTGATAAGGATACCCACAATCAATACTTCCATTCAACATTGTACCAGACGCCCTAGCCAGAGGGGTAGGGAAAGAAAAGATAAGTTGCATATAGGTTGGAGAGGAAGAAACAAAACAATTATTTCCTCATGATATTTGTTTAACATTTAGAAACTCCAAGAAACCCTATAAACAACCAGAGCAAGTCAACACAGTTTAACTAAGTTGTTGTACAAAAGTCAATATATAAAATCAATGCATTCTCCTACATTAATAATCCAACAAAACTAGTATGGGTTATCCAAAAAAATGACACTAAAATTAGCTATTATAAATTTAAAACAAAACATATTTTAATCCCAAAGAAACTCTTATGAATTCATGTTAATTTTTTTTAAATGAAACTATCAGACTATCAGAAATTATAGATGGATGTCTAAGCAAATGGAAAGAGATTTTCCAAGTGTGAAGGCCATGGAAAGATTCATAAAGCAAATAAGTGATAAATTAAACTCCATAAAGTATGTTAAACGATATAAAAAATATCATAACACTTAAGTGACGAACTGGAAAAGTAGCCACAAATAAGGCAAAAATTTGATACTCTTAATATACAAAGCATACTTCTAAGTCTTCAAATCCATTGGAAAAACACTACTACTCCCAATAAAAATAGTAGCAAAGAAAATTCATGCAAGAAAATATCACTTATAATCATGTAAATAAAAGGATAGCCTTACCATAATAAAATAAGTGCTTATTAAAATAACAGTGATGTCTTACTTTTTAACCAGCAAATGGAAAATAACACCAAGAAAACGTAATTTGTGTGCTATGAGACAGGTCCTTTCCCACATTGCTATTAGGAGTTGAAGGCACACAACCAGACTCCAGACTATATTTATGTTATGGAACGTAATACAACACTCTGTGTCTGACCCACCACCTGGGTCCATATCTTTTTATGTATCCCAGAGAAATAATTATATGTTTATATTATATATTCATTTATATCACACACATAATCATATTTAATATATTATATTTATATTATGTAATTACATGTGAATCTATATATGTATGTACAAAATGGTCCATGCTATGACTTAAACTATAGAAAAACTGGATATGCAGGCGCCTGGGTGGCTCAGTTGGTTGGGCGACTGCCTTCGGCTCAGGTCATGATCCTGGAGTCCCGGGATCGAGTCCCGCATCGGGCTCCCTGCTCGGTGGGGAGTCTGCTTCTCCCTCTGACCCTCCCCACTCTCATGTGCTCTCTCTCATTCTCTCTCTCTCAAATAAATAAATAAAATCTTTAAAAAAAAAAAAAGAAAAACTGGATATGCAACAAAGGGGAAATGGTTAAATAAATTATGGCTCACCAGTAATTGATTTCAAATTCTGATATGCTTGGGAACCCTTCTTCAAGGAGAATTCTGTACAGAAGCCCAATATATAAATTAGTTAAGTGTGGAGCTGCTGTTTGAAAAGCACAAGGGGGGACTTGAGCCCAATTGACTCAATAGCTTCCCTCCCAATTCTTGCTTCTCCCAAGCCCTTTGGTGGCCCTCAAGACACCTCAGTGAATCCCCAAGACTACATGGAAAACGGAAAAAACAAAACAAAACAAAACAAAAAAAACACTATACAATAGTATAAGACTATTGAATTCATACTTTGAAAAATTTTTAATGAGAAGAGCAAAGGCTCAGGATATAATATCACATAAAATTAATATATAGAAAACTGCATTCTGTATGATCACAACTAGACAAACACATGTATGTAAATATCCAATATCTTTCTACTTTGCTCTTTATAGTTATCTGTAATTTTCAACTTTCTTACCAAAACCATGAATTCCTTTCATAATTAAGGGGAAATGGAAAAATTATTAACAAACGTGTAGTTTGCATTCAGGCCCACTGGTTCATGCTAGAATTATTATATGCATCTGTAGGGGAAAAAAAAATCTTGGAATTTTTAAGAAAGTTTTATTAGAAACAGTTAAAGAGCTCTCCAATAATCTACCTCTGGGACATTTATCTTCAGTGTTATTCAGAGCACATCTGAAATCAATTACAGCCCCCCAACTGGCTTTAGGAGCCTCTGTGTGCCTCCAGCCATCTCCACAGCAAATTGCCTCAGGCCGTGGTCAAAGTCAAAATTTCTCAGTTGCCTTGGTTGACCTAGAAATGTTTTATGTAATTTGCCATTATCTGGAAGGGAAACAGTTGTTAGAAAATAAATCTTTTCTGGCTTTGTCTTGTTAAAGGGATGCCAAGAAATATTCTTCACCGCTCAGACATACCAGAAGAAAAATAAGAAATATTCAATAAAATAAATGGAATCTCCAAAGTAAATCCAAAGAAAAATCGCTGTTAATCTATCTCTAGAGACACAAAGTGTAGGGTGATTTGTTTTTTAATCTTTGAATATCAGAAATAGGGCATCTGTAAGGACTGAACATGGAAATAAGAGGCAGAATTTTTTTTTTTTTTAGATTTTATTTATTTATTTGACAGAGAGAGAGACAGCAAGAGAGGGAACACAAGCAGGGGGAGCGGGAGAGGGAAAAGCAGGCTTCCCGCCAAGCAGGGAGCCCAGTGCGCTCGATGCCAGGACCCTGGGATCATGACCTGAGCCGAAGGCAGATGCTTAACGACTGAGCCACCCAGGCACCCCAAGAGGCAGAATTTTTATTTTTCTTTCCTTCCTCCATTCATTACAGATTTGCCCAAAAATCTATAATAAGAAGATAACGTACTAGCGGCTGGGAATAGAAATTCACGCATAGTGGAGGAGAGAATGGAGGCAGAAATGTAAAGAAATTATTGCAGTTTATTGAAGAGTGCTAGAATAAAGGTGTGTGTAAGCAGTTTGGGAAGTGCAGAAGAGGAAACCACTCACTTACTTTCCTAGGAGTGGAGGAACAAGGAAAAAAAAATGTGAAGGGGGATGTAGAGGGGAGGATGGAGGCAGAAATATCCCAGTACTTCTAATAACTCAAGCAGCTTTACGTTGATGATCACTAATCTTAAATGGTCCCTGAGAGCCTCTGGGCAGTTCAACTGTATTTCAGTAGCTCACACTTGCCTACTCTCCATGACTGGTTTGTACCCTTTTCTGTCTCCTCAAACCTCCAACACTTCCTCCCCTTCTTCTATCTCAGACGCTGAGACTGCTTGCTTTCTCACTGAGAAAACAGAAGCGATGGGAAAAGGTTTTGACGTACTCCCATCACCACTTCTCCTGACTTATCGGTATGTGGTATGTGTGCCCTTATTCTCCACCACCCCTGCTGTGGCTATGGATAAACTCGTGGCCTCTGAGCTGAGGCCAAGCCCTCCACCTGTGTGGTAGATCTTATCCTTCTTGCCAACTCAAGAACACTATTCAACAATTGTTTCCTCTCTGCCCTGCACCTTCAATTTCCCTCTCTCTACTGAGTCATTCACATCAGCGCACAAAAATGCTAGATCTTAAAATAAAACCCTCACTTGACCCCACATTCCCTCCCAGCTACCACAACACGTCTCTGCCTTCCTCTACTGCAAAAATTCTATGAAAAGTTGACCTATAGATAGTGTCTCAAATCCCACTCTTCCCATTCTCTTTTGAATGCATTCCTGTCAGGCTCTCTTCCCAACCACTCCACTGAAACAGCTTTCATAAATATCCCCAAACCTGTCTCCCCCACTCACTCTCCATCCTTCACCTCCCTTGTCCCATCACCATTTGATATACCATATATTTACTTGCTTGTTTGTTGCCTATCTCCCCCAACTAGTCTGTAGTCTCCAGGAACTCTACCCCAAGGGCCCAGAACATTGCCTGGCACAAGTAGACAATAAATTTGTGTTCCATAGATAAGTGAGATGAATAAATCACCATGCCTAAGATTATGCAACTATCCAGTTGGAGCAGAGGTCTAAACCCAGCTGTACCTGACTTTCGCCTCGTGTACCCCAAAGCTTCATGGTACAACCTGGGCCTCTGGTGAGGTGACAGAAATAGATGGCAGTATCGTTAGTGACGTAGGGTCTATAACAGGAGGAAGATTTGCCATGGAGAGTTGTGAAATCATTTAATAGTTTGCAAAATCAGTATAACGTGAGAGAAATTGCCTCCTTACTCAAAGGTGAGTAATCTGGCAATCTCATAGATCTACTACACAATCCAGAATGCGAAATGGAACAACAGCCTCTAAATGACCTAAGCAGAGGTCACAAAGCCCAAGCTTACACACGAGGAGCTTAGTGGGTTCTCTCGGGGCCTCAAGTTTAGGGATAGGTATTCCAACCACGGAAGCTTAAAAGCAACAGACTAGGAGGTACTAGAGGGAGCACACCTGCACACACACACACACACACACACACAATCCCAGAAGCCTTTGCAAGAACTTATATGACCTACTATGGTTTCATTCAGCCTTACCACAGCCCTTCACACCTCATGAGCCCTTTACACCTCAGCAGTAATTCTCCTGCAAGACAGTCGAATGCAGGGAAGCATAAGACAACAATTGTTTAGAACAATGATCTGAGGTTATGAGGTTAAGACTGAGTTGTATTCAGTATCTTCTATTTTATTTATTTTTATTTTAAAAATTTATTTAAATTCAATTAATTAACATATCTTCCATTTTAAAAGGGCAGTTGGGAACTCACACATTTTAGAGATATCCATAGAATCTGGTTGCAAGGTTTTAAAGCCTGCAGTTGAAGAGGTAACATTTATGGGGGGGAAAAAATCTATTTAATAGAAGAGCCCAGCTCCCAGTCATGCTAAAATAAATGGGACATTAGTGTACTGCTTCGAAGGGTAAAAAAAAGAATCAAAGTGGATTTAAGTGGATAAGTGGATTTAATTTTTATTTTTAATTTGTGTTTAAGTCATGCCAAAGGCATTTGAGAGGTGATAAATATATTACAACTTGCATCATGGAAGTAACATCTGATATCAACAATCCAACACAAGTTGGTACTCACTGGTCCAGGGAATGGGAGGTTGCTGACGTTAGTAGGTCTATGATCTTCTATAGAGAGATGATAGTCTTATTTGTGGTTAACTAAGTATACTTTTTCCAAGTAAGAGATTGGCTTTTCTGAGATTAGCAGTATAATGTTCTTAAGACTGAAAATAAATTAGCAGTACCAAAGAAAACTCCAATAATCAGGCTGTTAAGTCTGCAGACCAAAAAGAGAGAGAAATAAGAGCTTAATATCAAAATTTTCAAATTTTTTCCACCCTCATTAGCACTTCTGGTTTCAGATTTCACTGCCAGCATTACCGATAGCGTATGGAAGCTTGTTTTTGTCACATATGTGAAGATTTATTTAACTTGAAAGCCCTCCCCAGTTCATGCAGATTGAAACCATAACTAAACACCTTGTCACATGTTTCCTATTGTGAATAGGCATACATAGCTTTCCAAAGAATAATATTCCAGTGTGCAGATTTTGCCCAGACTTTCAAAAGGTAGATTATAGATCTTGAGAAACTAAAAAACTTACTTATGATTTTTAATCAGGAAAAGACTGTTCAAAAGTCTGTTCAAAATAAGACATGGAAAACGACTCATTCTCTGGAAAATAGGAAAATAAAGCTTTGGAAAACCAATTTCCCCTTTTCTTTGAGCCAGATTCTAAAATCTGTGGTAAAAAGATATTACATGAGAAAAAAAAAAAATCTTTTTTTCTGTATTCAGTAGTCCAAATAGCAAATGAGATACTTTAAAGATATAATTGTTGCTTTTGGGGGGAATGGAATGGTTTCCTAAATGTCATTAGGATCATCACTCTGCCTTGTGATCAAATCTTTCTAAAGTCCCTACAATCTGATATCCAAACATATAAAATTCAAGGCAATATAACAAAGGAATTAAGACTATAGGCTCTCAAATCAGACAGACTTGAGTTTGAATTCTCTATTCTACTTACTATCCTTACTATCTTTGAACTATTAACTTTTATGAGCCTTGCTTTTCTTATCTGCAAAATGGGACAAAATATGGCCTGTTTCATACTTTCAGAGTTACCGAAAGAATTAATGAAATAATACATGGAAACCACCTACAACAGAGTAAATGCTCAAGCACTGTTATTAGTGATTCCGGCTATGAATGTGATTGTGATCATGGTAAGTAGCATAGGTGGCTGTGAGTGAGTCTGGTTTCCCTTTAACACCACTTGCCTGCCTGGCACACAGTCACATAATACCTCCTTCTTATATATTTTATAACAGACTGATGAAAGGATGAGTTTTAACCTGGATCCACGCTCTTAAAAGTCAAGAAATGTAATGACTCTTCTCTATTCCATTTGATCTACCATCCTTGTTCCTTCAACTTTCTTCCCTACTTTCAGAAACAACAAGAGAAGGAAAGAATGAAAAGACTTGGTGACAAAAAGGAGAATGTTTTTGAGGATTTGGACACTGGAGAGCATGAGGTTTACTCCTGAGAGAGTTGAAACTGGGTAACATAAAATGAAATATGAAGGACAGCCAGCCCAAGTGAGAAGAAAACAAATCCTGACATACATATGTCAAGCATTGGTATGACTTACTGAAAAGCCAGTCTAGCAGCTACTTTTTGCCCCCTACACTCCCTAATTGTGCCTTGAGCCTTTTCCATCTCTTTAAGACCAACTCCCTTCGTGTGCTAGCTGTATTTAAAAAGTACTGCTGAACAAAAAGTTTAATTAACCTGGTAAATTACAAACCAAGAAATGATGACAACAAAGAAGGTACCAGCAACATTACTGGAAGACTGACAAGGGGGGAAGGTTCGGGTAAGTTCAGTGGACCCTGAACTACTTTGTAGTCTTCACCCAAATCCAATCCAAAAAGGAAATCTCAGTCACTTCTGTTTTCATACAGGGCTTGATGAGCATGTTTTGTCAATTATTATCAATGACTGACCATGACATTAGAAAATGTTATTTCTTCAAACTGAGAACCTGGCACTGACCCTTCTCTGTTGTGCTTCTCCATCCCCCGCATAACTATGCCCCTTCACCTCTGCTTTTTCTTCTTCTTCTTCTTTCTTCTTCTTCTTCTTTTACTTCAGGATTTATAAAATCCTTTGAAACATGTTGTTTCCAGATGTAGGTCCCAAGTGCCCTGTCATTTACTTCCTGTCCAAGCACAAAGCAGATGGAATTACACAAGTTTGGCCTTATGATTCCACCCTCCAATGCCTTCATTAAACTTCAGGATTTTAAAAGAGTCTGCCCAGTTCCTGGCAGGGACCTTTCCATACTTCCACCCCCAAAGCTGTAAATTACTACCTCATTAAACTCAATTGTAAATGATTAGGTGTCTGGTATGTACTTTCCTTTCCCTGCAGCCTCCTTGGAGTAATTACTGCATCCCAGGCCTCCCTCCTTAACTTAGCACATTATTCAAGCAGGGCAGTGTTTGAGTAGCTCATTGAGGGAGGAGGTTTTATTTCTCTGAAGGTATTATAACTCTATCTTTTGGTTCCAAAAGCGGGAGATTTGTGATCTTTCAGTTGCTGTGGTGCAATCTCTCTTTTAACAAGAGAAAGCTGTAATCAATAGGCCTTTTTCAAGAATTCGTTTTTCTTTCTACCACACAGGCAGTTGGAACTACAGAACTTTGGTTATTTTTTGGAGGATCAGTGAGATAATTGAACATTTTTAAAAGGCTGCTGTTGTTGCCATTAATGTCCATAGGTAAAGATCACCTGGGAAATATTTACAAGTGGGGTTTTTTGGGTTTTCTTTTCTTTTTTTTTTTTTTGAGACAAAGAGAAACAAAGGTAACTCAGGTAACCAATGCCTAGTCACTTAAGTCTGATTCTTTGATTACATTTGTTTTACAAAACCTTGAAGAGTCTGGAAAGGTCGTGGGTAAAGGGTAGGAGGGGGAGAGAGAGGAGGTGGGGCTGTCACATTGAATAAATAATCTATCCCAAATTCCCAGCCTGGTTGCCACCAAGTTAGCAGGAAAGGTAAAACTAATATTCCCTGAGGGGCAAAAGCTCAGAAGGTCAGTCCTCTTTCTTATGGAGATTTTGCCTCTTTAGTTGATTCATTGGGTTGAGTCTTAAGATTTTTTACTGCGCCTGTCTTGGGCTTCTCTGTCACTTGTTTCACTATAGTCAATGAGTTATACTTCACTATGTCACCAGGATATAGGTAAAGATAGTGACTTGTCATATGGAGAAAGGAAATGAGGGCCACTGAGCAAAATGCTTTAGCTGAGGTCAAACAAGTATTAGCAATACGGTCACTGCTGAAGTAGAGTTTCCACCATGTGTGAAGGAAAACACAAAAATTGGTAATGGAATGGATCATCACTCATTTCTAACTCAGCTTAGGAATGTGTTCTTGGGTATTATAGATGATCCTAAAGGAGATTCATTCAGATTTGGACATGACACACAAGGGGTAGACCAGGTAGCTTAGGTGTTCATTTGTCTGCATTCATTTGTGTGTGGAGAAAGTTCAAATGAACTTTGCTTGGGAGACCACTCTCTAATTGGGATGGAATAAAAGGGTATAACTTGGTCTTGGTTCCTAGCCTAGCACCTTGGAGTGGACAGCAGGAAAGAGGTAAAGGAGCTATTTCCCCAAGGAAGGAAAAGAAGCATAGGATTACCCAGGTGACAAAGAGTAACATATAGTCAGGAAGGGTGCAGGCTCCTCCCCCTGCCCACACACAGCATAGCTTTGATTTGGTGAGGACTGAAGGAACTGCAGCGTCCCTCAGGCACCCCAAGGGCCTGAGGATTGCCATCTTTTGTCAATGTCATCAACGGTGTCATGGCAGACACCAGCAGCAGTGATGATGCTGAGTTACAATTCTCAGGAAGTTTCATGAACATCAGATATCAAAAGGGTGCACAGGGTCGAACAACATGAGCTAAAGTAAGACACCACAGAACGAACCAAGTAAAACTTGGAAAGGCTGGACACCCTTTGTCAGTCTTATGCAAGTGCCAATAGAATTTATTACTATAATCATCCCATCCAGACCTATGGTCTGGTGAGTTCTGGGAACATCAATTTACACAAAGGTACACTATTTAAATTAGTACCACAAAATGGGCACAGAAAGAATTAGCTAGTGAAGTAGACTGAATGGAAGCAAAGCAGGTTTGTAAAATACTTCATGTTAACTGTGTTTTAGGCAATTCACTCTCTAATTTTTTTTATTCCTTTTTAAATTATCATTTAAAAGCCTGTTCCAATTTTTTTTTTTTTTTAGATTTTATTTATTTGAGAGAGACAGACAGAGATAGTGAGAGAGAGAGCACAGTGGGGAGGAGAGAGAGAAGCAGGCTCCCCACAGAGCAGGAAGCCCAATGCGGGACTCGATCCCAGGACCCTGGGATCATGACTTGAGCCAAAGGCAGATGCTTAACTGACTGAGCCACCCAGGCGCCCAAGCCTATTCCAATTTTAATGTTATTTCTCCCCCATAGAGGAGGAGAAGAAACAAAAAATGATGTATGTCAAAAACCCTACTGTAGGGCTGCATTTTTATATAAATCAGTACCAGGCAAAACTAATCTATGATAGATACCACAGTGTAATTACTTCTGGGTTGGGGCTGTTGACTGGGAAGGAACATAAGGAAACTTTCTAGGGATAAGAACATGTTCTCTACCTTGGTTAGTGGTCATAAGGGGTATACACATTTATAAAAATTCATTGAGCTATAAAATCAAAATTTGTACATTTTACTATATTAATATGCCTCACTGGAAACAGTGTTAAAAATGTTTATTGCGTATGTATTGCCTATTCTTGACTTCATATACATCCACAAAGAAAAAAATTGATAGATCCAAAATACTCATGTTGCTGTCTTGCTTAGAGTCATATTATTTTTTTTTTTTGAGAGAGAGAGAGTGCATGGGGGACAGAGGGGGGAGGGTAAGGGAAGAGAGAGAGAGTGTGTCGTGGGGAGGAGCAGAGGGAGAGAGAGAATCTTAAGCAGCCTCCATGCCCAGCGTGGAGCCCAACATAGGGCTTGATCTTACAACCCTGAGATCATGACCTGAGCAGAAATCAAGAGTCGGAGGTTTAACTGACTGAGTCACCCAGGCACCCCTAGAGTCATATTAAATATATAAGTTAACCTAAGAAGAATTGATAATATATTGGGTCAACCTATCAGAAACACATTTTATCTTCATTTATTCATTTTTAGTTGAATACTGTCTACATATTAAATTTTTTCCTGAGTTAATTTAAAAAGTACTTTTGTAGAAATTTTAATTATATATTTTTCCATCATACTCACCAATGAGTTGTTACTCCTATATAGGAAAATAATAGTATAGTTATTTTAACTAACTTATTTCCATTATTTTCTCTCTAGAATTTGTTGTTGTTTTGCTTGTTTTCATTGAGAATATCACTAAGAAATAATGACAGTATTCCCTTGTTCTTGGCTTGAACTACCAAAAAGCTATTTTTAAAAAGCGATATACAGTGCCATATGTCAATTATATATCAGTAAAAATGAAAGGAAGAAAATGACAAAAGCTAGTATTCCTGTCCTCTTTGTAGTCTTGATAAAATGCTTTCAGCATTTACCACTAGTAGGATGTTGATGTTAGATTGAGAGAAAGATTCATTCTCATATTAAGATATTATCATCTATCCTTAGTTTTCTTTGAATTTTATCATAGATGGGTATAGAATTTTGCATCTCCAGGCATAGAAAATAGGTAGAGAAAATTCATCTCAACAATTTATTAAAATGTTCAAATGGTTTCCTTCCTTTGACCTGATAATACCATGATACGTTATGTTAAAAGAGTTTCTAATATTCCAGGGCACCTGGGTGGCTCAGTTGGTTAAGCGACTGCCTTCAGCTCAGGTCATGATCCTGGGGTCCTGGGATCGAGTCCCAACATCGGGCTCCTTGCTCATTGGGGAGTCTGCTTTTCCCTCTGCCTCTGCCTGCCACTCTCCCTGCTTGTGCTCTCTCTCTGTCAAATAAATAAATAAAATCTTTAAAAATAATAATAATAAAATAAATTATTCCAGATTCCTAGAAATCATATTCCTTTCAATGTAGTTCTACATTTGGTTTGTGAAGAATTTAGGTAGTTTTTTTTCCCTCTAGAACTGTAAATATATAGCTTTATTTTTTTCACAAGCATTTTAGGTCCATTTTTTGCCTCTGTAATTGCAAATGGAGAATTTTTTTCCTGTGGTAAGCATTTCAGGAAGTTTGGCCTCAGTGATCATAATTTTAATTTTAATTTTGTATGCTTTGTCAGATTTTGGTATCAGTGCTTAGCCAGCATTGAACAATGAATTGGGGAATTTTCCTTCCTTTTATGGAATCTAGAATAGTTCATGTATTGTGGCAATTGCCAGTTATTGGAAGGTTTGAAAAAACTCACACATAAAAATGACTCAGGTCTTTATCCATCTTGGAGAAAATTCTTTTTGAAGGTTATTGGTCTATTCAATTTTTCTGTATCCTGACTCAATTTGAGCAATATATATTTTCCTACAAAACTGCCAGTTTTGCCAGCTTTCATATTTGTTAATATTAAATATCATATTCTCTTATAAATTTTTTATAATTCCATTATTTAAAGTTAGATCCCATTTTAATTCATAATACTGTGTGTTTTGTACATGGCAAGCTAACTTTCTTGGCGGTTTCTCTGTTTTATCTGTCTTGATTAATTTCTGCTTTTACCTTTAATCCTTTTCCCTTGCTTGCCTTAGATTAATTTGATTGTTTTCCAACTCTTTGATGATGATAGCTTATTTTCATTCTTTCTGGTTTAATAGAAGTGCACTGCAAGAACACATTCTGGATATACTTTTAGCTTCCATTATGTAAGATCTTATATTCAGTGTTCTCATCATCATTTCCAATAACATCAGCTTCAAATTTTTTTCCTACTTAACTCAAGAAAAGAGACATATTAGTTAGAAGTCAGGTTTGGCTGCCGTGAGAGGCCCTGAGAGTGGCTGAAATCAGGAAAATATCCATGTAGGAGCCTAGGGCTGAGGGCAGCTTAGTCTTTATCTTGCTCAGATATATACCACCAGTTTCCATAGTATGTAGTTTCCACATCAAGATTTCAGATCACTGAAGTAGTCCTTAACATCATAGCCATATTCCCGTCCACAGAAGGAGAAGAGGGAAGGAAAGGACTAACAAAGTATACACGGCACGTTATCACTGCCATCCCCATTAGAATTTAGTCACATGGCCACATCTAGAATCAAGGGATCCTGACACATGTAGTCTCTCCCTGGTGGGCCAGGTGCTAAATTAAAAATTCTATTACTATGTAAAATGGGAGAACAGATAAACAGGGAAAAAGAATCAATACCTGCCAGAGAGTTTTAAAAATGTTTCCAGCAAGCTGATTTAATTTTTAATTTCTAATTTTGTTTCATATCCCAAACAATGGGATATGAATTATTCCTAGTTTTTAAATTTATTGACAATTGTTTTAATTGAAGTATACTTGGCACACAATGTTCCGTTAGTTTCAGGTGTACACATAGTGACTGGGCAAGGCTATATGTTACACCATGCTCACCAAAGTGTAGCTACCATCAGTCACCATACAACACTATTACA
This sequence comes from Leptonychotes weddellii, assembly GCF_054177405.1. NCBI lineage: Eukaryota > Metazoa > Chordata > Mammalia > Carnivora > Phocidae > Leptonychotes > Leptonychotes weddellii. Next base: position 60,574,434 of record NC_138382.1, read on the forward strand.
ATACCATTGACTATATTCCCTATGCTCTACCTTTTATTCCTGTGACTTATTCATCCCATAACTGTAACCCTGTGTCTCCCACGTTCCTACACCCATTTTGCCCATCCCCCCACCCACCTCCTCTCCGACAACCATCAGTTTGCTCTCTGTATATGAGTCTGTTTCTGCTTTTTGTTTATTCGTTGTTTTGCTTTTTAGATTCCACATACAAGTGAAATCATATGATATTTGTCTTTCTCTGACATTTTGTTTAGCATATTACTAGGTTCATCCATGTTGTCCCAAATGGCAAGACCTCATCCTTTTTATGGCTGAGTAATATTCCATTGTATATATATACCACTTCTTTATCCATTCATCTCTCGATGGACACTTGCATTGCTTTCATATCTCAGCTACTGTAAATAATGCTGCAATAAACATAGGGATATATATATATATCTTTCAAATTAGTGTTTTCAGTTTTGTTGCGGTGTGGAGATAAATATCCAGTAGTGGAATTACTAGATAGTATGCTATTTTTAGTTTTAGTTTTTTGAGGAGCCTCCATACTGTTTTCCACAGTGGCTGCACCAACTTACATTCCCACCAATAGTGCGCAAGGGTTCCTTTTTCTCCACACCCTTGCCAACACTTATTTCTTATCTTTTTGATTCCAGCCATTTTGACAGGTGTAAAGTGATATATCTCATTGTGGTTTTAATTTGCACTTCCCTAATGATGAGTGATGCTGAGCATCTTTTCATATGTCTGTTGGGGATCTGTATGTCTTCTTTGGAAAAATGTCTATTCAGGTTTCTGCCTATTTTAATAGGATTTTTTTTTTGGTGTTCAGTCACATAAGTTCTTTATATATTTGGATATTAACCTCTTGTTGGATATATCATTTGTAAATACCTTCTCCCATTCAGTAGGTTGCCTTTTCATGTTCTTGATGGTTTCCTTTGCTGTGCAAAAGCTTTTCATCTTGGCGTAGTCCCAATAGTTTATTTTTGCTTTTGTTTCCCTTGCCTGAGGAGACCTATCTGGGAAAGTGTTGCAACAGCTGATATCAAAGAGATTACTACTTATCTTTTCTTCTGGGAGTTTTACAGTTTCAGGTCTCACATTTAGGTCCTTAACCCATTTTGAGTTTATTGTTGTGTATGGTGTAAAAAAAAAAAAAAAATGGTTGAGTTTCATTCTTTTGCATGTAGCGGTCCAATTTCCCAGCAACATTTATTGAAGACTATCTTTTCCCCATTGTATATTCTTGCCTCCTTTGTTGTAGATGAATTAACCATATAAGTGTGGGTTTATTACAGGGCTCTCTATTCCATTCCATTGATCTATGTGTTTACTTTTGTGCCAGTTCCATATTGTTTTGATTACTACAGCTTTGTGGTATATCTTGAAATAGTGTGTTGCTCCAGCTTTGTTCTTCTTTCTCAAGATTGCTCTGGCTGTCCAGGGTCTTTTGTGGTTCCATACATATTGACATTTTTTATACCTTAATAGATGATCATACATTTTTTAAATACCCACAGATAATGAAAAAAGATGTGTTTTCTCTGTAGGGTACAACATTTTATGCATATTTATAAATCAGCTCTCCCATCTGTTTCCCTCCATCCTCACCTAAAGCAGTTTACCTGCCAGTTACATTCCTCCCATAACCAACACTTCTGCTGGTTTCCTTTTACTTGCTTTCTAGTTTTCTTCAGCTTTTCTGAATAGATGCTTAGAGAAGGCAGAATAGAGGTAGAGGACAGCTTCATATATCCCATTGTCATAATTCTGTAAAATATAACTTATTTTAGAAATGGCTAGTTTGCTATTTTTCACTGATATTAATAAGAACCTTGGACAAATATGCCTCTTTAATGAAGTACTAGGGACTACATTTATTCAAATAATAATTTGGGCTATCTTTCAAGCTGTAGTTTCACTATAAATTCTTATTCCTAAAAAAAAATTTTTAACTGAATTTCAATAATATAATTTGCGGTTTTTTTTTTTTAAGATTTTATTTATTTGAGAGAGAGAGAATGAATAAGAGAGAGAGAGCACAAGGGCAGGGAGGGTCAGAGGGAGAAGCAGACTCCCTGCTGAGCAGAGAGCCCCATGCGGGACTCCATCCTGGAACTCCAGGATTATGACCTGAGCCAAAGGCCGTCGCTTAACCAACTGAGCCACCCAGGCGCCTGGGGTTTTTTTAATTAAAATCTTGGACGCTACTGTACCATGTAGCCAAAAATTTTATACAGCCTTTCTATATGTTCCAGTGCTAATAATAAACATCGTTCCATTATTATGGCATGTTTCCACTATTTTAAAAATTTTTAATTATATCAGTATTTATTTTGTAAATTTTAAAAATTGTATATTTTTATAAATTATAATTTCAAATATTGCCTAAGAAATTACATAATGTTTTCTAACAAATCCAAAGTTTTTCATTTTATAAAATATAGCCTCTTGTAATTAGGGTAAAACTGGAAAGTTAAAAATGAGATGTAGGTCTGCAGCTGGCAAAGAAACATGCTCAAAACTCTGCAGAGTTAAAAATTATAGAGGCTGAATTCTTAGTCAGAAGATGTTTTCCCAATGTCAGGTTAATAATTTTGTGTCTGGGTTCAACTGTAAAAACAATAGAATTCCAAGATGGGACTGTTGTGGGGGAGGGGAAGAAGAAAGCCAAGAAGGGCGAGGAGGATATGATTTTAACATCTGAAACCCAACTTTATAATAAGAAACAGAGGAGAGATGATGTCTTACTATAGAAGGTAACTCCACTGTATTTTTTTTTTTTTTTCAAGCTGGCTTGACCTGAGGTTTTCAACAAAGTCCACATGGAAAGAAGAGAGAAATCCATATATTCCAAGTTTGAAACAAAGACTTAAAACAGGGGATTTCTCACTCATGAATTTAACATGCTTGCATTTAATGCAGGCCAAGTAAAGCCACCTCATTATTGCCTCTTCCTGGCCTCCTTCCCCCAAGTCTGTTAACCTCACTCTGAATCTGCAGGATGCTGTCTGGCCTGGGTAGTCGCCTGACCACTAACCGAGGGAGGAGGTTCCTTCTTTCCCACTGATGGAAAAGTCATCTATTGTCTTTCATCGACTCTAAAGACTCAGGTTTGGTTTACTGTGTTTAGTTTTTTGTTCTTGTTTTGTTTGGTTTTCATATTTTACCACCTCTACAATCAGGATGGATCCTACAATCAGGATGGGTCTTACAATCTATGATGCTTTGTGGTTTGATTGGCAAAGGTTTTTGTTGTTGTTGTTTGCATACCTGCTTGCTTTTGTATTTTCCTTAGTGGAACATAAAATAATGCTGTATCCATTGCATATGTTGTGTTAGAATTTACAAAATATAATAACTCTAATAGGGGTGACTGATGAGGCACAAGGGCTTTATCTGCTTTGTTTTGCTTGGCTTTGCTTTTATTCTGGGGTGACATCTTTTTTAAAAGATTTATTTATTTATTTATTTGAGAGAGAGAGCGTGAGAGGGAGAGGTGCAGAGTATGAGGGAGAGAGAGAACCCTAAACAGACTCCCTGCTGAGTGTGGAGCTCCACATGGGGCTTGATCTCACCACCCTGAGATCATGACCCAAGCCAAAACCAAGAGTTGGATGCTCAACTGACGGAGCAACCCAGGTGCCCCCCTGGGGTGACATCTTGATTAAAGAGGACACCCAGAAAGGAGCTCCCTAGGAGCTGGTCTGTGTTCAGTGAAAATTCACCTCTGTGGCTGCTCTTGATTATGCAAATATAAAGCCAGCAGTCACTTTTCACCTGGGGGAAGGCTGCCCATCTTCCCCGAAAGCTCTAGGTAGGAAGTGTATCAACTTGCAGAAGAAGCCCAGAATCTACAAAGAGGAAAGGATGCAGACTGCAGCCCCTGTCCCTCTAAAAATCCAAGGCCAGGGAAATGTGGGATGAAACAGGGTGCCAATGAGCAAGAGATGCTGGAAGAAAGTGACAAGTACACGAAAGGAGAAAACATTGAGAGGAAACAAGAAAAGGCTGTTTTTTTTCTTGAGTAGGTGGTGCAGCCTGAAGCCAAGCCTAGGTTTTAGGGAGAAAAGCAGCGGGTGGCTAGGACAACAAGCCCTACGTACTTGGCCACTCTAGCATGCTGCTGAGCTGTTTGGAGAACAGTGACCAAGCCCAGAGCGCAGGAGCCCAGCCAGGAACCACGGCAGCACTGGCAGGAATCCAAACCTTTACGAGCATTGCCTCAACTACAGACAGGCACCCACTGGCTGAGCAGGACTAGCCTTGTAACAGCAACAACACATGGCAGAAGCCAAAGCAATGGCACCCATAAACCGACTCAACTTGCTAGTCCCCCTTCTCCACCTGGCGCTTGGAAGTAAGACTGACACCCTCTGGACTGGGTATGGCCCTGCATTCATGGAAAATTAATGGAAAAGGAGGACACTTGCCAATCTTTGTATCCCAGCTGCTAGAGCTGACAATTTGCCTACCAAGTACTTAGTACCTGTTACAAATCAGGCACCACAGAAGAAACTTTTAAAATGTTCCTGATGATGGGACGCCTGGGTGGCTCAGTCGGTTAAGCGTCTGCCTTCGGCTCAGGTCATGATCCCAGGATCCTGGGATCGAGTCCCACATCGGGCTCCTTGCTGAGCAAGAGGCCTGCTTCTCCCTCTGCCTTCCTCTGTCTCTCGCTCTCTGATAAATAAATAAAATCTTAATAAAATAAAATAAAATGTTCCTGATGATCAGTGACAAGTTGTAATTATTCTAAGGAAGTCACAAGGGTTTAAAAAAAAAGTTGTCCAAAGACAGAAAGCTAGTAAGCAGTGGATTAAAAATTCAAACGAAGGCCAACCTGACTTGGAAAGTCATATTCTTTTCACAGTATCATCCTGACCATCTCTGGAAAGATGAGAATTCTCACAAGGTCAAGTTCCTCAGAGATCATCCACAGTAAAACTGATTGTTTTACTCGGGATTAGAGAACATAAGCCGCGTTTGGAATATAGAGAGGAAATAGCTGGGCCTAGAACCAGCCATCCGTTCCAGGGATGCAGAAGTCTCCAGTCACATTTTCTTGGGTTCACTGTGAACTGATTAATACAAAGCTTGACAAATTAAGGAGTTCCTGAAAGTCTCTAATGAGAGGTTTTCTGAAAAACAAAGGGGACCTTGACTCTGCTTCCTTAGGAGGAAACACACAAGATGCTATAGAGAAGTCCTGAAAAATCTGTCTTTCAGAGTCTTGCTTCTTAGGTCAATAAGGAAAGGTAGAGGGGTTTGTCACTAATCTAAAATCCATCTACTTGGTTGCCTGAGGGGAGGGGGCATGGGGGAACAGGCGAACCAGGTGAAAGGGAGTGGGAGATACAGGCTTCCACTTATGGGATGAATAAGTCAGGAAAATAAAAGGCACAGCAGAGGGAATATAACCAATAATATTGTAGTAGCTTTGTATGGTGACAGATGGTAACTACACTTGTGGTGAGCATAGCCTAAGAGAAATCAAATAACTATTGTACACCTGAAACTAATGTAACATTGTATGTCAACTATACTAAAAAAAATTTTTTAATAAATAAAAATAAAATCCATCTACTAAAGGATTGATGGGGCACCTCTAGAACTTCCTGGATATTGAACTTCTTAAGGCAAAGAGACCACTAACACTTTTGTGTTATTTTTACATCTTTTTTCTGGTTAAAAAATATGATATGACTTTGTGTAAATGGTGGAATAAAAACAATTTCCATGAACAAAAGACAATATTTGATATATAATCTCCCCATGAAGTGATAAGAAAAGTTACCAGTTCAAATTACTGTTTCCAGTCATAGCTAGTAAAAAATCATCATTAGTACCACACATGGAAATAATTGTATATCCTTCTTCTGCTTAACATTACATCATGAGTTTTCCCCTAGCCATTACAAATTTCCAGAATGTGCCAAGCTTGTGATTTTGGGTATGGGCCATCAAGGATTCTAATCATGGAATAGACACTAAAGGAACATATTGCCTGCCTGCCTGCAAATAAGTTCAGAGGAAAAGGCAACCAAAGTCAGCAAGATGAGGGCATGCTTGAGAGGCAATGGAAACTTGAAGTATTATTTCAAAAGGTATGAGTAGAAAACAACAAAAAAAATCAGAAAACATCTGCTCCAAACATTAGGGAACATGGGTTAAACTATTTAGGGATTTAAAACTCTATAGAGATTTACTGGGATAATGACACCCAGAGGGAGGGAATATTTTATAAACAGGGTGATTACATAATTTATCATTAAATCTGGAACACTATTGATAATTGCACTGGGACAATGGTAAACCAGGACATTCCTAGGGAAACTGACACAAATAGTTGCCTTATTTACAGTTCCTTTATAGCCGATCAAGAAGATATGAAGGTGAAGGGTTCTTAAGGGCTCCCAGACTGCTTGGATATTATTGCATTGGCAATGGGTACTAACAGGGGCATCAAGAATTCTGATTCTGATTCTGTTTCACTGTTTTGGCTATGCTACTCAAAGTTGGAAGCAATGCTTCAATATCATAAATACATACACACACACACACACACACACACGAATGGTCCAGTGGGATTCATGAGGCAGAAACTAGAAATTTCCCTAGGGGGAGATGGTACACAAATGTCCATTGATTATATAATGTTTTTTCAGTGGAGATTGTATATTACATAAGAAACATTCATTATACAGTATTCCTAAGGTCTCTGCACTGTTGTGTTAATCAATTCACCCCAAAGCATCATTATGATTCCAGGATTTCCTTATGTCCTTTTTCCATTCTCTGTCACAGGAATGCTAAGCAGAGAATGAGATTTTGCTGGGATGAGTGAATGACAAGTAGTGAAAGATGGGGTGGATTTGTGCGGAAAAAGCACCTGGATTCCCAAGGTTGTGGGACTGGCAACTCCCACCATGACTCCTTAGAGACACAGGGAGCACGTAACAATTTGCCAGCA
>NC_138382.1:60581912-60623109 GCF_054177405.1 Leptonychotes weddellii
CTCTCTTTCTCTCTCTCTCTCTCTTTCCCTCAGCATTATTTCAAAGTAAAATAGATGCTCCTTTATTTCTATGGCATATTTCCTGTTCCTCAATAACTCAGCTCTTTGGGAGGAGTAAATGTATAGTATAAATTCTATTTTGTCTTGCCAGAGTGAAATTCCAGTGGTCTACAACTTTTTTCTGTGACAAAGCTTTTTGGCTGAGCACTAACAATCTTCTTTATAAAAGAGACCAGGAACACGAAGAAGACCCAAGCTAAACAATGAGCACACAGTTATTAATCATGATAGAACCCAAAATATGTTTGACAGAAAGGATGCACTCCTTTTGTTACATACATGACCCTGAAACGTCAATTTCTCAAAAATTTTTCACTGAGATTTGTTTTTTTTTTTTTAAGATTTTTATTTATTTGAGAGAGAGAATGAGAGAGAGAGAGCACATGAGAGGGGGGAGGGTCAGAGGGAGAAGCAGACTCCCTGCTGAGCAAGGAGCCCGATGCGGGACTCGATCCTGGGACTCCAGGATCATGACCTGAGCCAAAGGCAGTCGCCCCACCAACTGAGCCACCCAGGCACCCTTCATTGAGATTTGTAACAGTCACATCGACTTTCACCAGACTAATCTGTTATTTAGGGATGCCAGATTAAATATTTATAAAAGTAGAAGAAATTATTCACTAGCCTTATTTTCTTTTTAGGATAGAGAGTGCCTAATGGTGTGTGGAGCACATACATTTTAAGAAATAATCTATATCTTTCACATTCTTGAGTAATTCTGGGAAAAGATTATTTTACACAGAGAACTGTCTGGAAATTTCCCTTAGTCTTGAAATGCTCTCTGAACAACGATTATACTTTTGAGAATTTATACACAGTAAGATTTCACAGCAAATATGGCAGCACCCACAATGTTTGCAGTTGAGTATAATTATCACAGTATACTGCAGTATTCTGCAGATTGCAGAAGAGAGAGCATCTTTGTCATTAGAACAGGACTGTTTGGTAATACTGAGGCAGAATGACATGGAGATAAAACAGAGAATTTGGAGATAGACAGGTCAGGGCTGAAAAACAGATAGTTAAGAATGCCCGTATGTCCATCTGTAAGCCCCTGACAACCCTTCGTCTACAGGGATAAAAGTACTTCCTTCCACAGGGATACTATTTCAGAATGAGTGAAGAGTCTGCAAATGGCCATGAGCTGCTTCAAAACAAGGGTGCACTGTAAACATCAAATTATTAACTCTTCTATGGGTCACAGCTCATTCATTCTTGGCCGAGGGATAAATACGATAGTGTTTACCCAGGATCCTGAGTGGACAATTAGCCTAATAATATACTGGAAGTGTTCAGTGTTTGCAACCTGGCTTGGAAATTCTGTTTTTGAAGTTATAGATTATTTTAGTCTTAGCGATTTGGCTACTCTGGTTAAAGTAAAATCTCATTTCCTGTATTCATTTATTATTGCTGTTCCTTCAAATTCCAAAAAGGATTTTAAGAGACTTAAAAAGAAATGAAAGAAAAGACTAAAAGAGACATTGTAAGGAAGTGGTAGAATAAGTAATTATGTAAGAAAACTACGTTGAGAAAAAAAAAATTTTTTTTAAGTAGGCTCCACACCTGGCATGGAGCCCAAAGCAGGCTTGAACTCATGACCCTGAGATCCTGAGATCAAGACCTGAGCCACCCATGTGCCCCGAGGAAAAATATTTCAGTTGAACACAAGACTTAGATATTCCCACCAGATAGAAGGAAATATAAGACTTTGGTACAAAATGGCATCTACTTAGCAACTTCTGTAGCAATCTTTCCTGAAAACATTCTAACACTGTGGTGAAGATTCAGAAAACTATGAAAGCAGCAGTAAGATTAATAGACAGTATAGTGAAATGTGTGCAAGGAAAGGAATTCCAACTGACTAAAATGTCAATGGAGTTGGATTGAGAAAAAATAATCCAGAGCTTCTCAAGCCTCATCAAGTGGAAGAAAGGGCTCAGCTTAGTCGAAAAATGACAGTAGAGACACTTCATCCTTCTTCTGCTCTCTTTCTCTGGCTCCACACAAGGAGAGCTGTGTCACAAAGGCAAAAATGGGGAGAGCCTTGATAAGAACGTGCAATGCCAGCTCTGATGTTTCACATGCTCTTTGGTTCATAGAGTGGAAATGAGAGAAAAGCACGCCTTGTTCCAGCATAATGCACTCTATAAATGTATGGAACATGGTGCCATTTTGGCTAAGAAACACCCAATAAAAACCGTGCCAAGAGTCAAGGAGAATCCACTCATCTTGACTAATGAGATAAACACCAGTTTTGAGTAGGGCTTTCCATTGATTAAATAGAATAAGAAGGGGCACCTGGGTGGCTCAGTCGGTTAAGCATCTGCCTTTGGATCAGGTCATGATCTCAAGGTCCTGGGATCAAGCCCTACATGGAGCCCCACATGGGGCTCCCTGTTCAGAGGGGAGCCTGCTTCTCCCTCTTCCTCTGCCTTTCCCCCTTGCCCCCACTCATGCTCTCTCTCTCTAATAAACAAATAAAATTTTTTTAAAAAAGAAGAAAATGTTTAATATCAATTTTTTCATTTAACATTTTTAAAAATAAAAATATTTTAGTTTAGATGTTTAATTAAAATTTTAAATTTTAAATTTTTATTTTAAATTAAAAATATATATATAACTTCAAATTTCTTCCAAAACAGAAAAAGAAAAAAAAGGTAAACAGGCCCTGTGGAAAAAATAATGTATGACAAGGAAAACGTATTATCAATCTGATGATCTAAAAGAGACTTTCCTATCTTTGAAAATGATATTTGGTGGGAAGTAAAGGATAACTTTATAAAACTTGACATCTTCAATAGGATGCAAGGCAACAGAGCAAATAAGAAAGAAGAACAGGAAGAGGTGAAATAGTGCAACAAATTGAGAAGTCAGAATAATAATTAGAGATGAGGAGGGGGTTGGAGAGACAGAAGAACAAAAAGGAAACTGGTACTGAAATAGCAGAATTAAGATCTGCGAAGAGAAGAAATGATGTGGCAAAGAGAGCAAATGTGGAAATTAACTTGCAGAGTCTTCCAAAAACATAGCTGTAAAGGACAATGAGCTGAATAGCATGTGGGAAGTTATAAATATCAAGGACTTATATGACAGTCTAACCAAGGAATTAATGATGGTCACACCTACAAGACCAGAACAATTTTAAGTCATATAACTTTTCTGAGCTTAAAAACACAAAGATTAGAATATTTCATATCAAAAGTAATTAACGGGCGCCTGGGTGGCTCAGTTGGTTAAGCGACTGCCTTCGGCTCGGGTCATGATCCTGGAGTCCCGGGATCGAGTCCCGCATCGGGCTCCCTGCTCGGCGGGGAGTCTGCTTCTCCCTCTGACCCTCCTCCCTCTCACGCTCTCTGTTTCTCATTGTCTCTCTCTCAGATAAATAAATAAAATCTTTAAAAAAAAAAAAAAAAAAGTAATTAACATGTTCTATGTGAAATTACCAAAAAGAGACCTATGCCAAAATTTCTGATTTACAAGGATAAAGAAAATATCCTGTAAGATCGAGCTCCACGCTGGGCTCCATGCTAGGCGTGGAGCCTGCTTAAGATTCTCTCTCTCCCTCACCCTTTGCCCCTCCCGCTCTCTCTCTCTCTCTCACTCTCTCTAAAAAAAAAAAGTATATATATATACATATATATATATCTCCTTCAAGCTTTCTGGGGCACAAAGGAAATTTAAAAGACAACAGCAACAACAACCAAAAAAAAAAAAGAAAAACCCTGACATTATGCTGGCCTGAAAATTCTCTCCAATAAAAAAAAAGTGCCAAAACAAAATAGAAAAGTCTATAGGATTTTCTGGAGGTAAAGTCCTAACACAAAAATATTATTTCCACATGAGTAGTTATTCCTGTGTGAAAGAAAAAAAATCATCATTCCAGATGTACAAAAACCCAGAAAATAGAAACACTGCCTTTTTTCTTAGAATAAATTTTTCCTAATTATGAAATGTATCTAACAAATGTATTATAAAAAGAATATTCAAATAAGCAATAGGAAAGATGACAATCACCCATGAGTCTACCACCCAGGATGACCTTCCAGTTTCAGTTTCAGGTAGCAATATGTCCCAAATTGTTGCCCATCTCATTAAAATCCTCCTACAGCATCATTCACAATGTTGGGATTAGAAGTTAGAGTTCATTCCAGTGAACTCCAATATAGAAAATAATTAATTATGGATGTGCCACCATTTCTCTAACCTATTCCTTGTGACCCAAATGTCCATTTGGTCAAAAGTCCAACACCTTTCCCCAAGATTTTGCATATTACTAGGGAATTAAAATTCCAGTGTTACCTCTGGCTTTGAGCTCTAGCTTTCCACCGAGTTCACTTAGAATAGCCTTGGCATATACTGTATCTGATCCTGTCACTTCTCTGCTACAAGCCTTATAATAAATACTTTTCTATTGCCCTTGTAATGAAGTATAAATTACTCAGCTTGACTTACAAATCCTGTCTGTGCCTCCAGCCTCATTTCCAGACACTGCCCCTCCCACTGTCTACTCTCCTCCTTTCTCTTCCGTTTCAACCACAAGAACAATTGATTTTAGTTTCCCAAACAAGTCACATTCCCTCTTTCCTCTAGACCTCTGGCAAGTTGTTGAACAAATATTTACTAATCTGTATTTCTAGGCACCTTGCTAGAGACCTAAAGGGCCTGGTCTTAGAACAGACAAAGCAGAATATGTAGCAAGAACACAGATTTTAGTATGTCTAAGAATTTAATATGTGACAAAGTGGAAACATAATGAATTATCTAACAGATATTGTGTGAGAACACTGGCTTCTGTTGGGAAGAAAAAAAAGTCAAGAATCATAAAGATGAAAGCCCCACCTAATACTACATATAAAAATTAATAAGCCAGATTTAAGAAGTTAATGTAGCTGTGAAACCCTTAAAAACCAGAAGATGTTACAACTGGTTATTTAATTGATCTTGAGGTGTGGAAATAATGTCAAAGCATATAGCAATAGAGGTATCTTTAAAGGAAAAATTTAACAGATTCGATAACATAAAAATTAAGAACCTTGACAATTAGGGAAAACAAAGAGCAAATAACAAACTGAGCAATATAGTTTGAGTTGTAATGAAGATTTTGTATTTTAGGGGACTCCCAGCTCACTCAGAGGGAAGTTCCAAGTTCTAACAACCCAGCAGTTCCATGGCCTCATCTCCTCCACTCTTATACCCTCCCTGCCAACTCCCTTGACTCATGGCCACCCGAACTCCTTCCTGTCATTCAACCCATCCTGCATGCTTCTACCTCAATGCCTTAGTCCTCGCTATGCTTTCTTCTGGGTTTCCTCTTTCCCCGATTACCTGTTAATCTTGCTTCTGCCTTTGCTTCTTTCCTATCGCTGCTGTAACAAATTACCACAAGCTCAGTGGCTTAAAAATGACATAAATTTATTATCTGACATCTCTGAAGGTCAGAAATCTTAAAATCCAGGTGCCAGCAGGGCTGCATTCCTTCTGGAGGCTCTAGGGGAGAATCTGTTTGCAAGCCTTTCTCAACTTCTAGAAGCTGCCTGCCTTCCTTGGTTCATGGCCCCTTCCTCCATCCTCAAGCCAGCAGCACAGCATCCTCAAATCTCCCTGACTCTACTTCCCCATATTGCATCTCCTTCTCTGACTGACCCTCCTACCACCCTCGTATAAAGACTCTCGGGCCCCCGCTTGTAACAATCCCTTACATTGGGTCTAACCTTCCCATCTCAATGGGAATTAAACACATTAAACACATCTGCAAATCCCTTTTACATGTAAGGTAACATATGTATGGGTTTCAAAGATTCACATAGAAATCTTTGGAAGGGTCTACAAAATTCCCTTCAGATCTTTGCTCAAATGTTACTTGATCAAAAAGACTGTGCTACACCTAAATAAAACAGAAAGAGCTTCTGTTCCACCCCTAAACCTATGCTTCTCACTGTATTTTATTCTTCCGTGTAGTACTTTATACCAACTAATTTATGCAATCTCCATCAGGCCAGGGATTTCATATTATCTACTCATGTATTCCCACAGCTAGCAGAGTGGGAAGCACATGGTAGGTGCTCAATACATTTTTGCTGAATGAATAAATGAACCAGAAAAAAATAAAATGACTTGTTTCTAGGGCAAACAAGAAAAATACCAGAGATGACAAATTCTATCTTGTATCAAGAAAGAAAGAATGAAAAGAAAGAAAGGATGGACTTCTTCTTCTCGAACAGTTGTTGAATCGTGATAGTTCCCTATTATTGGTCTGTAAAACTTTCCCTAAATCATGCATGAGGTTTTCTTCAAATTTGGGCCAGCACAGTGTAAGTCACTGTAATGATGGCAAGATGTGAAAAGTCTATACATTTCTCAGGAAAAGTGTCAATTCTTACATGTTCCTCCTGCTTCCATGGTAACCTAAGGAAGGTAACTCTAAGCAAAATCAAAAAGGGAGAAGGAATGTTGAGCCCACATGGCCAGGTCACAACAAAAGTCTGTTCCTCTGTGATTTGTAGTCTGTTATTCAGCAGGAAAGAATCTTGGAAAAACAAGCATCTTGTTCTTGGAATGTCAGAGAGAATCAAAATAATTCAAAATCCAATCAGTGGCTTTGAACGAAACATATATTCTTTTCTCCTGCTAGATTTGGACAATAATTCCTCCCTAGTAGATTTTGTAGAGCTGGAGACTACCGGAATAACGAACAGTTCTAGGAAATCCTGAACCACACTGGCTTGCTAAGAGTTGGGGATGGTGCAGGGCTATAGGGGGAGACCATGGGAGAGGATGGAAGACGGAGCAATGTGGGAAATGCAAGAGTGGATTCTGGCAAAGGAATTATCTGCTCTGGGATTTGCATAGCAGAATAATGACACTTGAAACCTTTGCTTTTATTTTTCCTTAAAAATGTACGAAGCCACATGATTGCTACAGTCACTCTTGCTGTTAAAAAGTATCCCAAGGTTTAGTGGTATAAACTACAATCATTTGATTTTGCTCACAATTTTGAGGGTCAGGAATTTGGGAAAGGCTTGGCTAAGTCTCTCTTTGGGGTCTCTCATGCCACTGCATTCAGATGTCAACTGAGGCCGCAGTCACCCAAACACTTGCCTGGTGGACATCCAATTTGGCTCAACCATGTAGTTGGCAAGTGTTTACCTCTGGCGGGGTCTTTATTGTATTCAGTATATAATTATTGAACACATATCACCTGCTAAGCACTCTGCTAATTAATTAGAATTATTATTTATTAAAGTAGGAAAAAGGAAAGAGGGAAGAATCTATTTTAGTTTGTCGCATTCCACCCTAAAAATAATGTTCTTTTTGGCATGCAGATAAACTGAGTGGTTCACTCTGGCTTTTGTCCTCCAAAAGTTCAAGCACTTAAAGAGAGAGCTTAACAGATTAGGTTCGTAAATTAGTGTTTGGGAATAGCAGGAAGAAGAGTGTGAGGCTTTCACTCGCTCCCCACCCGATCTCAGAATCATGTTCCCCTGGATAGAGTGAAGAGCAAAGGAAGTTGAGGAGATTTGCATGGGACTTAGCTCCAAAGTGGGGCCCCAAAGCAGCAGAGAGAGCCATGTGTTTCCCTCAATATAGCAATTAAGTGGGGGGGTCTCCCAGTTGGGAGAGGCTATGCAGAAGACACGGGGCTTTCAGTACGGTCCTGAGTGGTCCAATGACCAAGGAGCAGGGAGGCCTCCCACTAATACCTCAGTTCAGTGTAAGCCCTCTTGAACTTCAACACAACCCCAGGAGAATTGGAGTAGACCTCACAAAAGCTAAAGATAGATTTTCTATCTGCCAGACATGATAGAACTAAAAATAGAAATCTATTTAAGTAATCATGGGGCTCCTGGGTGGCTCAGTCGTTAGGCGTCTGCCTTTGGCTGAGGTCATGATCCCAGGGTTCTGGGATCGAGACCCACATTGGGCTCCCTGCTCAATGGGGAGCCTGCTTCTCCCTCTCCTCCTGTTTGTGTTCCCTCTCTCGCTCTCTCTGTCAAATAAATAAATAAAATCTTTTTTTAAAAAAAAGAAATCTATTTAAGTAATCAAAAGTAAAACACAGCTCTTCTTCATCTTCCTCCTCCTCTTCACCACACTCTCTACCTCCGTGGTCACACTGTTCCCTCTACTTCTGTCTATGTGTGTGTCCAGTCTCCCTTTGCTTCTCTCTATAAAGACAGTTGTAAAGGCATTTGGCGCCCACCTGGATAATGCAGGATAATCTCTTCATCTCAAAATCCTTAACTTAATCATACATGTAAAGATCCTTTTTCCTTATGTAATATTTACAGGTTCCAGAGAGTAGAACCTGGTATCTTGAGGGCTATTATTCTGCCCATCCCACCCACTAAAGTATTTGGGGGTAATGGAGCATCAGGTTGACAAATTTCTCTTAAATATTTAGAGAAAAACAGTTATTTGTTCTATACTTCCAATTTTTTAATAACTTTGTTTCCAAATAAGCAAGATAGTTCAATTTTAGTCTGAGACTCTACCCACTGCATGATGTCTACCTGTACGTAGTTACATATACAAACTATAAAGAAATTTAGATTATGTGACCAAGGACACAGAGCCTCTTCTGATCTACTTGCTAAATAGGGAAGCAAGAGAATTTTTCTACCGCTTTTGTGCCAGATTTTAGAGGAATGCCCCCCAAAAAACTCTTCCATCTCTCTCTTTCTCTGTCTTTTTTTTTTGAGAGAGAACGTGAGCGCGTGAGCAGAGGGGAGGGGCAGAGGGAGAGGGAGAGAGAACCCCAAGCAGACTCTGCACTGAGCACAGAGCCCTACCTGGGGCTCAATCCCACAACCTAGAGACCAAAACCCGAGCCGAAACCAAGAGTTGGCCATTTAACCGACTGCGCCACCCAGGCACCCCTCTTGCATCTCTCTTTTTAAGTCAACTTTACTCGTGTGTACTTTATAATAAAATGTATAGCTATTCAGTGTATACTTCAGTGAATTTGATAAATGTATGCAACTGTGTAACCACTACCCCAATCAAGATATAGAAAATTTCCATTGATCCAGAAATTTTCCTTGTGCTCCTTCCCAGCTCAATTTGGGGATATTACAAATTAAGTTTACATGAATGTTCATGTTGAAGTTTTTATGTACATGGCTTTTCATTTCTCTTGGATAAATACCTAGAGTAGAATTTCTAGCCTATAGGGTGCATGTATTTTTAATCTATGCTCTCTTTTTTTTTTTTTAAAGATTTTATTTATTTATTTGAGAGAGAGAGAATGAGAGAGAGCACATGAGAGGGGGGAGGGTCAGAGGGAGAAGCAGACTCCCCGCTGAGCAGGGAGCCCGATGCGGGACTCGATCCAGGGACCCCAGGATCATGACCTGAGCCGAAGGCAGTCGCTTAACCAACTGAGCCACCCAGGCGCCCTCTATGCTCTCTTTTGAGGCCAATACATTATTCATAGGGGGTTCTTATTCTCTACATTTTCCTCAGCAATAAGTTGATAATAATCTTTAACCAGTTTGACTATCCATTCCTTTCTTACTTGGTATGCTGAGCCAGTGTTCCTTTAAACAATCTTTAACCAGTTTAACTGTTCCTTCCTTCCTTGGTATGTCCCACTTTGGCCATTGCTCCACTTGTTCTTTGTGGGTATATTTAGTTCTCACTTCATGGAATGTATTGCTGATTCTTCGTGCTTATCTTTGCAATTTATTTGGTGTTTATGGAAGAACGTGCTTCCCTCCAAAATTTGCTATATGTTGCGGGTTGAGGTATGTGATGCTGCAGCTCCCTGTGTCTCTATCCTGAACTGACTCTGTCAATGGCCTTTTTTTCACAGGTAATTCTGTCCTTTCAAACCCAATGATCATCCTTTGGGGCAATGGAAAAAAGAATAGAAATGCTCCTTTTGGTTCTTCAGTATGTGCCTGAAAAATGTCGTGGTGCTTCTTTGCTAACCCCATTCATCACTTTTCTGGGTAAGTATGCTACTCACATTGCCATGTAATCCCTTCATACATGATACTATGTAGGGTACAATTACTATGTTAATTGAAGCTGTCTGCATTTAATTCCATCAAAAATTATCTCATGACATGAGAATACTATGAAGAATTATTCACAAACAAAATAGAAGTAAAAAAAGAAGTGAGAAAAGGCAAACATGTACTTGTACTGAGCCTGACTCATCTCCAAATTTGTATGCTGAGTATGGACTCTCTCCATATACCACTGAAGTCATCAAGATTATTAGAATGTCCTAGGATTAGGATAGACACCAATGGCCTAAGTAATTAAAAGACAGCATAAAATCTCTTGGACTACAATGGAGGTACATCCACCATGCTTTTAATAAATAAACCAAATTGCTTTACCTGATTATCCATTTCCTTCTTTAGTATTAATTTTACAAGGAAAAAATGAAGATCTTTAAAAGAAGCCTTGAAGGGGCACCTGGGTGGCCCAGTTGGTTAAGCAACTGACTCTTGGTTTCAGCTCAGGTTATGATCTCAGGGTTGTGCGACTGAGCCCCATGTTGGGCTCCACGCTCCAAGTGCAGAGTCTGCTTGAGTTTCTCTCTCCCTCTCCCTCTGCTCCTTCCCCCATGCTCTCTCTCTCTAAAATAAATAAATAAATCTTTAAAAAAAAAAGAAAAGAAAAGAAGCCTTAAAGATGTAATTTGTAGCAGCCTTTGTCTTTAAGGAAAAAATTCATTTTTATAATATACTGTTTCACAAAGTGGTTTATGATAATGTCTAAACTGTTTAGATTGCTTTGGAGACACATTTTCAGCCTTCATTAAAAAAAAAAAAAACACAGTTAGCTGAACCTTGTAGTACAGTAACTCAGTGACCCATGGATCCTTTGCATTGTGGGCTTACAAATGGTTTCTTTTGCATTGTCATTGTGAAATTTTTTCCAGTGAACTTTGTGCAACACAATGAATATCCACATTTGGGATATAAGATGCCAGCTTGGCCCCCAAACTCAATTATGTGAACAACCATTATTTCTTAAATATTGATTTAACATTCACAGTGAAAATATGCATGATTGTGTGGCACGACAACCCACCAGTCTAAGACAAGACCATCCTCTGGATCTAGATAAATAGGCAGAAATAAAACCAGTGTTCTATGTCTGTGACCTTTTAAGACTAGTTGTTAGAGCCTCATTTCTGCTTCCTTCCACCTCCTCTTCCCCAGCTCTTGGGGTTTCCAGAAAAATTTCTGGTTGGCTCCAGAAGTCTCCCTGCCATGGCCAAGTTACTTCCTCATAGCTTGTCTCATTCAGCCACGGCGGCTGCCTCTCCTAAGTCCCTGCCACCCCCGTTGCTCTGCAGTCCTGAGCAGCAGTAAGAGCAAAAGACAATGAGGCATTCCCATCCCAGAAATGGGTTGTACTATTGTCAGAAACCCTGAGACCCCTGGGTATAGCTGCATACTCATTAATGGCTTTTTCTTATTTCTACTTCCTAGGATGTGGCATATCAGATATCCATAAAGAGCAAAGGAGAACTTTCCACATTTTTTCAAAGCTAAGAAATAAATGATCACATAATAAGCTAAAAAAAATTGAAGCAGAAATGGAAAAACAAATTATATGAGCTAAAGACATGGATAAGCTATAAATGTTATAGTGGTTGATCTGCTAATTGCTTTTACTACTCTGTCTATTCCCCTAGATGAAAAGATTAGTGGGGCACCTGGGTGGCTCAGTCGTTAAGCATCTGCCTTCAGCTTGGGTCATGATCCCAGGGTCCTGGGATCGAGCCCCGCATCGGGCTCCCTGCTCAGCCACAAGCCCGTTTCTCCCTCTCCCTCTCCCACGCCCCCTGCTTGTATTCCCTCTTTCGCTGTGTCTCTTGCAAATAAATAAAATCTTTAAAAAAAAAAAAAGAAAGAAAGAAAAGATTAGTAACACTGGAAACTTTCAAGGATGACATTCAAATGCCTGGTAGTTTGAGGGGGTTATTTTTTTACTGTAAATAATTTTTGGAAAAATTCATCTCTGACATGCAATGATCTGGGAATATTTTCTGTGAAAAATAAAATAAGAATGTTTTTTGTTGGTATTGGTACTGGTTTTCAAAGATTACAAAGAACAGCAACATACATTATCCCATTTTATCCTCAAAGCAACTCTGCAAAGCATACAGGAAATTCATACTGTGATCACCATTTTAAGATGAGGAAACTGAGGACAAAAATCATAAAGCTCCTGAGCAAGATCTTATAAATAGTAAATGGCAATATTTGGCCTTGATCTCAGTTCAATGTATTTCCCATTTAACCATAATGCCCCTTCATCTAACTCTTTTTCTGGAAAAATCAAGGCACTCTTATTTTAAAAATCAAAAAGATTGTTGGGTTTAAAGGAAAAAAAAAACTTTTTCCTTTTTAAAATTGCGTGAATAGATCTTCATTACAGAAAAACAAAAAAATTTCAAAAGGAGAAAAGGGAGGAAAAATCTCTGGGTTATCACCTAGAGACAACAACACCTAGAATTCATAACTTAGTGTATTTCCTTTCAGACTACTTCCCATGCAAGTTTGTCCATGTAAATAACTATATATTTGCTTACAAAAATTGTACCATCTTTACAGACTGCTTTTATGCCTTGCCTTTTGCACTTAATATATTTTAGAACAACTCTTTATATCAATATCTAAACATCTATAACTATCATTTTGATGACAACATACTATCTCATATTATAGCTACATCTTAATTTATTTAATCAAAACCCTAAAGTGCCAGATTTATATTGTTTCCAAATTTTCTCTATTATAAATAAGTAATGTGAATATTTCCTTAAGAAACATCAGACAAATCTAAATTGAACATTCTAGAAAACAATTGCCTTTAACCTTCAAAAAAATCAAGGCCAGGAAACATAAATAAAAAATGAAAAATTGCTCCAGATAAAAAGAGATGAAAGAGACCAAGAGGTAAATGGCTATAAAGGACATAATTGGATGCCAACAAATTCAACAACCTAGAAGAAATAGATAAGTTCCTAATAACCTACCAAAACTGAAGCAGGAAGAAAATCTGAACAGACCAATCACCAACAATGATATTGAATCAGTAATCAAAAAACAACTCCCAACAAACAAAAGTCCAGGACCAGATGGCTTCACAGGTGAATTCTACCAAACATTTAAAAAATTGTTAATACCTACTCTTCTCAACGTTTTCCATAAAATAAAGGAGGAAGAAAACTTCCAAATTCATTCTATGAGGCCAGCATTACCCCGATTCCAAAACCAGATAATTATGTCTCTCTCTCTCTCTCTCTCACACACACACACACACAGAACTACAGGCCAACATCTCTGATAAACATAATGAAAAAAAGTCCTCAACAAAACATTAGCAAACCAAATCCAACAATACATTAAAAAAATCATTCACCATGATCAAGTGGGATTTATTCCCAGGATGCAATGGTGGTTCAATATTCACAAATCAAGCAACATAATACATCATATCAATAAGAGAAAGAATAAAAACCATATGATCTTTTCAATAGATGCACAAAAAGCATTCGACAAAATACAAATTCCATTCGTGATAGAAACCATCACCAAAGTAGATTTAGAGAGAACACACCTCAACATAATAAAGGCCTTATATGAAAAACCCACAGTGAACATCAAACTCAGTGGGGAAAACTGAGAGATTTCCTCCCAAGGTCAAGAACAAGACAAGGATTTCTACTCTCACCACCTTTATTCAGCATAGTATTGGAAATCCTAACCACAGCAATCAGACAAGAAAAAGGAAGAAAAGGCATCCAAATTAGTAAGGAAGAAGTAAAACTTTCACTGTTTGCAGATGACATGATATTATATATAGAAAACCCAAAGGACTCCAACGAAAACTATTCAGTAAGGTTGTAGGATACAAAATCAATATATAGAAATCTGTTGCATTTCTATACACTACTAATAAAGCAGCAGAAAGAGAAAACAATCTCATTTACAATTGCACCAAAAATAATAAAATACCTAGAAATAAACTTAACCAAGGAAGTGAAAGACCTGTACTCTGAAAACTATAGATCAATAAAAGAAATTGAAGATGACACAAATATTGTTAAAATGTCCATATTTACCCAAAGCAATCTACAGAGTTAATGCAATCTCTATCAAAATACCATCAGCATTTTTCACAGAATGAGAACGAACAATCCTAAAATTTGAATGGAACCACAGGAGACCCCAAATAGCCAAAGCAATCTCAAAAAAGAAAAGCAAAACTGGAGGTATCACAATGCCAGATTTCAAGTTATATTACAGAGGGGTAGCAATCAAAACAGTATGGTACTAGCACAAAAACAGACACATGGATCAAAAGAATGGAATAGAAAGCCCAGAAATAAACCCATGATGATATGGTCAATTAATCTTCAAGAAAGGAGGCAAGAATATGCTATGGAAAAAAGACAGCCTCTTCAACAAATGGTATTGGGAAAACTGGACAGCAACATGCAAAAGAATGAAACTGGACCACTTTCTTACATCATACACAAAAATAAATTCAAAATGGATTAAGGACCTAAATGTGAGACCTGAAAGCATAAAAATCGTAGAAGAGAGCACAGGCAGTAATTTCACCTTTCTAGACATGTCACCAGAGGAAAGGGAAACAAAAGCAAAAATAAACTATTGGGACTACATCAAAACAGAAAGCTTCTGCACAGTAAAGGAAATAACCAACAAAACTAAAAGCCTATAGAATGGGAGAAGATATTTTCAAATGATGTGTCCAATAAAGTATTAGTACCCAAGATATATAAAGAACTTAATTCAACACCAAAAAAAATCAAATAATCCAATTAAGCAACAGGCAGAAGACATGAACAGACATTTCTCCAAAAAAGACATTCAGATGGACAACAGACACATGAAAAGATGATCACTAATCACCAGGGAACTGCAAATCAAAACACAATGAAACATCACCTGAATGACTACAATCAAAAGCACAAGAAACAAGTGTTGGCAAAGATGGCAGAAAAAGGAACCCTCTTATACTGTTGGTGGGAATGGTATAGCCACTATGGAAGACAGTATGGAGGTTCCTCAAAAATTTGAAAATATAGTTACCATATGATCTAATAATCACACTACTGGCTGTTTACCCCCCAAATATGAAAACACTAAGTTGAAGGGTATACAGACCCCTATGTTTACTGCAGCATTGTTTATAATAGCCAAATTATGGAAGCAGCCCAAGTATCCACCAATAGACAAATGGATAAAGACGATGTGATATATAGCTGTTGATTCTCTCACTTCCTCTCCTACTGTTCTCTCCTCTTGCTCCCTATGCTCCAATCACACTAACCTATTGGGCTGTTCTTAGAACATTCTGGACAAAGACCCACCTTCAGACCCAAGCACTGGGGCTGCCTCTGCCCAGAAGACTCTCCCACCAAGATGACCCGTGGCTAACACACTTCTAAATGAGGACCACCTGGACAAATCTACCTACAGTTGTAATCCACACACTCATCCCTAGCCGCATGCCCTTTTCATAGTGCTTATCACCTTTTAACATACTATAGAATTTCCTTGTTTATTGAGTTTATTATTCAGTTTTTGTTTCCCCCTGCTAGGATGTAAGCTCCAACAGAGTATAGATTTCGTGTTTTCTTGATAAATGTTTTCCAAGGCCATATAACAGTGGCTGGTCTGTAATAGTTGCTTAATATGTGTTTTTTGTTGAATGAATGAATAAATGAATGAATATTTGTTGACGGAAGGAGAAAGGGAAATATGTTAGTGATACAGTACAAATATTATTCTGAGAACACAGAGCACCGAAAGAGAGGACAAGGCTAAAGTGGACAGTTCAGACTCGTTTTAGCCTTTTGTATAAAGGAGTATCCTGATGAAAATGGTATTTTATAAATATCAGTTTGGCAGAGGTTAAGAAGTTTAATCTCAGACACAAGTCCATTTTTTTTTTTACAAAGAGGATACACCAAGCAAGCGAGAAGGCACACACAGTTCTGTGTCAACTGCATTCAAACTGCATATCCTGTGCTTAGAGTCACCTGACATAATAACGTGATGTTTGAACACAGCACCTGGATGTGTGTCCTTCATTCTCTATTCCTTTTATTCATTTTTTTAAAAAGCTCATTGCACACAAAATGCTAAAGCTAAGGGATTTGCAGAACATCCATTAGAGATAAGAAACCCCTAGCTGCTATTTGTTCATTTTCAACTAGCAGACATCTCTAGGCGTAGGTGTCACCCAGAGTAGTAATGTAAATAGGTCATTTAAACAAGGAATTCAGGTAGAAAATGGAAATCAGCAAAGTACTATTAATGCCCACACCAGCTTGCTTCAGCTAGAAACAAAGAGGAAATATGCACCATGTGAGCTGATGATAATAGGGCACATCAAATTGTTCTGTCCTTCTACAAAGCCTGCTAACCCCCACCCAAATGAAAATGTAGTCAGTCTTCAAGAACCAGCTCAAATGCTCTCTCCTTCATGAAGACTCCGTGATTCCCATACATGAAGGAGATACTGGCTTCTATTAGACCCTAGCACCACATTGATACCAATTTGTGGCACTTATCTTACCTCTTCGATATATGGTTACGGGTATTCGACATCATTGCCACCATTAGGGCAGGAATCCTGCTTTTAATCTTTTATATGACCTTTGGCACCACACACATATATCCAACAAATCCTTAATTGAACCAAATCAAATGCTTCCAAAATTATCTCCCATTCCAGTAGGCCAGAAAAGATCTTTGTATATAGTAGGTATTTGCTGAATTCATTTGAATGGAATCTCAAGATTTATATTTCTGGAAACTCTTTTTCTATTAGTTCTATCTGAGCTCAGGTAGACCACTGAGTGAGGTCAGCAGTTTTCACCTGTTCTTATTCTTTCAATTAACCAAATTTTCTCTCTTTAGCCAAGTTTTATTGATTTCTAGTATAAAAAGGCATATGATCAGAATGATTGCCTAAATCATTCAAGTGTAGACTCCATGAACACAGTAGTTTTTGTCTCTTGGTTCACTGCTCTGACGAAGATTGAAACAGTCCCTAGGGGCACCTGGGTAGCACAGTCAGTTAGGTGTCAGACTGTTGGTTTGGGCTCATGTTGTGATCTTAGGGTCGTGAGATTGAGCCCCATGTTGGGCTCCACACTCAGCACGGAGTCGGCTTGAGACACTCTCCCTCTTCCTCTGCCCCTACCCCCTGCTCTCTCTCCTTCGATTTCAAATAATGAATAAATCTTAAAAAAGAAACAGTCCCTGACACATAGTAGATATTCAATAATAATTACTGAATGAAGTTGCTCAAAGAACCATGAAAGTGCAGCTTTCTGCCAACAGACTATGAAAAGCAGCACACTTACTATAAACACAGTAGTAGATCATTTCCTAGGAGCCTCCAACTGTTCCTCCATCCCTGTAGGCACATGTCTCTGCACATTAAGAGGGATCTGCTTCCTTTCCCTTTGAGTCTTAGCTGGCCTTGTGACTTGCTCTGAGCAATCGAATGCATGGAAGGGATGTTCTGGGACTAACACACCCAGATCTTAAAGCACTGTAGCCTCTGCTTTCTCCTTCTTGGGATCCACAGAATAATAAGAACCCATGGAAAAAGAGAAGCCTAGCCAGCAGGCCCTGAGCCATCCCAGCCATCCTAGCAGAGGTTCCTCACATGGAAGTGATCTTAGATATTCCAACCCCACCCAAGTTCCCAGCTGAATGCAACTACACGAGTAACTCCAGCCAACACGTGGAGTGACGACAGGCATCCTACCAAGCTCTGCTCCATTGCAGAATCATGAATAAATAACTGGGTTTTGTTGCCATAGCCACTAAGTTTAGAGGTGGTTTGTTAATACATACTACATAACTGGGGCAATTCTAATTTGTCTACATATCTGTCTTTTTCTTTATATATGCATAAAAGATACTGTGAAATGATCATCACTTAATGTGTCTTTCTGGGGGGTAACATCTTTGGTGGGGCCTTTTTTTTGTCTTTAGCTTTTTGCTTAGTACTTCATATTGCTAGAATTGCATTAATATATTTCATAAAAACAGTAATTATTCTTTTCTATAATCGTTTAGAACATTTATAGATATAAAAAGAACGTTTGTAAAATATGAATATAAAGAACAGTTAAAATACCTGTATACCCACCACCCAGTTTAAGAAATAGAATATTATATATGAAGCTTTCTGTATGCTCC
This sequence comes from Leptonychotes weddellii, assembly GCF_054177405.1. Lineage (NCBI taxonomy): Eukaryota > Metazoa > Chordata > Mammalia > Carnivora > Phocidae > Leptonychotes > Leptonychotes weddellii. The sequence continues at coordinate 60,600,191 of NC_138382.1, forward strand.
TCCCATGACCCATCACCTTCCCTCAACTTCTGCTTCGCTTCTCTATGACAATTTCTCCAAATATGATTATGTACCCAAATATAAAATTATATGGTTTCATATTTGTGAATAGATGGAATTCTATTTTATTGCTGTATTGTATTCTATTTCATTAACACACTGTCCAGGTCCACTCAGGATGCTGTAACAGAATACCACACATTGGGTGGCTTGTGAACAACAGAAATTTATTTCTCACAGATCTGGAGTTTGGAAAGTCCAAGATCAAGGTGCTAGAAGACATGGTGTCTGATAAGGATGTCCTCACGTGGCAGAAGGGGTGATAAAGCTCCCCTGGGTCTCTTTTATTCACGGGTGCTCCACCCCCCATGACCTAATCACTTCTCAGAGGACACCACCTCCTGATACCATCACATTGGGGGTTAGGATTTTAACATACGAATTTGGGGTAAGGGAGACACAAGCATTCAGTCTTAGTACACACCACAGTTTATCGATCCATTCTACCATTGTTTAACACTTCTGTTCGTTTCTAGATTCCACCCATCACAAAAAGGGCTGCTATGAATATTCTTATACGTGTCCCCTGATGCAAGAATATCAGGTACATGCCCAGGAGTGGTAAATACTTTGAGAGGCAATATAATAAAGAGGTTAAGATGGGGCTCCAAAATCTAAGAACCCTGGATTCCAACCCCTATTCCATCACCCAGTCAGCCCAATTAACCTTGCACTGGTTAACTCATTGCTCTAACAGTCAGTAATTCTAACCTTCAGTGTACTTGGTAATCACCTGGGGAGCTCTAAAAAACTACAGAAGCCCAGGTCCCACCTTCAGAGGTTCTGATTTAATTGGTCCAGGTGGATGGTAGCCTGAGCAGTTTTCAAAGCTCCACCCCCCCCCACCCCCAGCCACACAAATGGGCAGCCACAGCTGAGAACCACTGCTCAAAGGCCTCGTTTCCCCATCTGTGAAACCCTGATGAGAAGGCTAATAACAGTGCCTCACGGGAGGGTTGCCAGGAGGACGAGATACAGTGCGCATGATAGAGCCTGGTAGTCAACAGCTTTAATTCTTGTGGTTAGACCCTCCACTCTATTTCGTTTTCAAGTTTGAGTACAACTGATATTGAAGTATCCTAAGAAATAGGATTTGAGGGGCACCTGGGTGGCTCAGTCGGTTAAGTGTCCGACTCTTGATTTCGGCTCAAGTCGTGATCTCAGGGTCATGAGATCGAGCCCTACATCGGGCTCCATGCTGGGTGTGGAACCTGCTTATGATTCCCTCTCTACCTCTGCCCCTCCCCCAGGAAAGGAAGGAAAGAAGGAAAGAAAGAAAGAGGATTTGATGACAAGCTGGATGCAGAGGGGAAAAAGAGGCAGGAGCCCTGGTTGGTATGCTCTGAGGGGGGAAAAAAAAACAGAAAAGGGAGAAGACCAACCTTTTGATTCCGACTATCTAAACACAATCTCGCAGTTATTCTCTGTTGTAATTTTCTAAGTTTATGTGAGTGATTCAAAACTCAGTTAAAGGCTTGGCTTTATTGTTTACTGGCCTTACTGTGGGTGGAATCTTAGAAATGCTAAGTGTCGTACAGAGATAATGTTCTCTTTGTTGGAAGATTTTTTCTAACCAAGGAAATAATTAATTAAGCTTGAATTTCCCCCATCCCCCTCTGATGTTCTAAACAGCTGGTACTTATTTGGGACATATTGTTTGGAATCCATGGTGACATAGTATTTGTTTCTTGTCATGAACATGTTACAAAGTGGTTTTATGATTTTCTAAACCAATCAGTAATCATTCCTTGCATTAGGAATCTTCCTCCATGCAGATAAAACTAAAAATTTACCTCAATCAGACATCAAAACATTCTTCCTCTAATTCAGTTAATGAGTTAGGCTTCCAAGTCCATTAAAAAAAAAGGGCATTAAATATCTGAAATTCATAATAACATTTTCTTTAAACTGATTTTTCACTCTCAAAAACCACCTCAGTTGAAGAGGTTATCATGCTTTATTCCCTTAAACTGTCATTTAGCAAATAAACGCTAAAGTAGAATGTCCACCCAAGGGGAGAAAAATGTGAAGAAAAGCTGCCTTACAAAGGAACTTATGGGGATGGTGAGAACAGTTAAGGGAATCTGTGGGCTGGGCCCCCAGATAGATTTCATCTCGTCCACCTGTCAGACGCCAAAAAAAATAAGTGCATTTTGCAGAAGCCGATATCTCTAACTCTCCCCTCTGACCTCCTTCCTTCCTGACCCTTTGACCCTCCCTGCAGGAGCTGCTCTGAGCAACTGTGCCCAGCACCTGGGAGGCTAAGAATTCTGCGGAGGCCAACAAGTCAAACATTCCACTGGGAATATTGGGGCTAGATAATTCAACAAATTCAGCTGTTAGCCTCACCACACCCTCAGTCTAGGCTTCCATTCGAGCCTCCTCCTTCTTCACTATGGAAAATTATAAACCAAGGCCCCCCAGCCTCTCTCCTCACCCCTCCCAGCCAGTCCCCCCTCTGCTTCCCACCTCCATGCCTCCCTGCCTGCAAGCCTCCCCACTGTGCCTTGTGAAACCCCAACTCTTTAAGGAATGAACTTCCTTTGGTCTACATACAAAGATTTCTTTGAGCATTCCCCCAATGTTACTAACAAGTGGATTTATTAGCTTCCCTCGCAAACCTGTCATTCCATTAGGCACAATCACCCATTAGTCAGGAGGACACTAACCGTTAGTGAACAGGACCTTCTGCCACTTGCCCCCCACATCCAGTCTGTGGCCAGGTCTTGACAACTGTAACGCGAGTGACTTTATGGGGGGAACTAGATGGGCCCATGCGCGGTTATTAGCCCTCCTGTTATTTTTTAAGATCTTTCTGTTATGAAAAATCTTTAACATACTTAAATACAGTGAATGGTACAAAATCCCACATCCCTACCACCGAACTTCCTCAGATCATAATGTTTTACAATACTGTATTTAATCCCATTTCCTTTCAACACTTTTTCTTCTAACAGATGACGCTCACAAACATTGAGTAACTTTCCCCAGATCTACAGCCCACAGCCAGTACAGTGACTAAGACGCAGTATATGGGAAGAATTATTTGCTCAGTAGCACTTGCTTAATTTATGAGCCTCCTTAAGTCCCTCGGTCCTTTCTCTCCCTATCTCCCTTGCCAACGTGCTTCCTTTGGGAATATGTATATTTCTGCCTGCTTTGTCTCTCAGTATTTTCCTTGCACTATCTCGATATTTTCTATGTATGTGCATCTCCCTATTTCCTTTTTTTCCCTCCCCATGCATTCATTCTTTCACTGGAGAACTATTTCGTAAGCACCTACTATGTACCAGGCACTATGCTAGGCCCTCAGGATAGGCATCTGTCCACCTCTTTCTCTATGTAGCTTTCTCTTTGCTGATCCTTGTTTTTGGACCATCTGTCCACATGAATTTCTTCCTCTTTTCCTTTCATTGTCTTTACCCTCATCAACTCTTCCCATGCTTTTCTGATTAAAAAAGAAAAAAAATAAAAGAGTTCTTTTACTTATTGCACTCTTACGTTAGAATGATGTGTTCTCTGTATCTTGATTTTTTAAAATTAAGAAATAGTTTCCTATTGAATAATGTTCAGATTTTTGACAGTAGCACCAAGTCCTCAAAGAAACTAATTTCTCACCAAGCAACCTATATCCCAACGGTACCTGAATATCCTCCCTGCTACAGCTTTACTCCCAGGCCTCTACTTGTGCTGGTCCTCATTATATGGGATGCTCTCACCCTGGCTTTGTCAAAGTTCTTGGGAAACGTGGCTCCACTGTCTGTTTTTCGCCCATGTCTCCAGCATTTAGCACAATGCCTGTGCACGGGAAGAGCTCAAGAAATGTTCGTTGTATTTTTAAAAAAACAAATAAAAATTAGGTCACCCATTACTTGGGGCAGCGTATTTTCTTTTAGCTGATGGGCCACTATAGGAACAAATTTTTCAGTTTAAATTGACCAGCCAAGATGGAAAAAGAGAGAGTAGGAATAGACAAAGAAGAGAAACAGGTCACTCTGAGGACGACTGAGAAACTCGGAGGTTGTTCTTTCTCGTGGGGTTAAAGAACCGTCAGAGGTGGGGCAAAGAGCAACTGCAGATAGTTTGCCTCCCTATTAATCCTTCAGGGGAGGGAAACCTGTTCTAAGTAGAAGATGTAACAGCTGTACTTCTACCAGCACATTCCACAGAAGTCACAAGAAAATTGATGAGAATTCAAATACTCTGTGATAGCAGTAAGGCAGAGCCTCCAAAGAAAAAACACCAGGGAGAGGGACGTGTGATAGCAGTAAGGCAGAGCCTCCAAAGAGAGGGACGTGGAGGCTTTTCTCCCTCGGAGAAGGGAATAGTTAAACCACATGCATCTGGTAGACCCCCATGAATCAGAGGTTAGAGGATGGCATCAAATGCCCCAGTGAAGGTTTACGCCAAGGTGCAGAGCACCAGCGCTAAATCAAACAATGAGAAGTTTAAAAATCATAATAATCTCCACTCTTTAGACTCCACCCTGGTCCAACCTGGCTTCCAACACCGGGGGTGAGATCATTTACCTGCACCAAGAGATAAAGAAAGCCCTTTAAGGTTCACTCCCTCTGGAGCTTAGTAATTAAGATCATTTAGAAAATGAGTAAGAGCTGTTGGAGAAGACAGGCATTCCTGACAAAGCAAGGAATGCTTTGGGAGGAGGGGGCAGCTAAATAAACCACATCCTTAGAAACGGACAGTATTTTGCAGCACCTACCTGCCATGAAATCGCACAGGGTGCTTGTTAAAAGTTCAGAGTTTTGGATCCCAACTCTTTCCTACTGGATCAAGGTTTACGCACAGAGAAGTGGTTCAGTGTTGACTAACTAGGAAGTTTAGAACAAAGCAAAACAAAACGCTCCTCTCTACCCTCACTCAAATCTAAGCTGGTTTACAACACTTTTGTGAACACTTCTCTCCACAGAGAGAGCTTGTGAGGGTCAAATGTGTGTCGTCAGCAAGTTTCCCTGGTGATTAACACCCACTAAAGTGTGAGATGAGCCTCCAAGGTCTGAAGACCATTACCACGGCACACGTCAAGGGCACCAGCCTTTCATGTGAGCCAAAAAGCTACCTGCCCTGAGCTTTCTATGCCCTGGGACCATCCTCCCCTGACCTCAGGCCTGAGGAGCTGAAGGCACGAAACCCCTCCTGTTTCAGAGCCTCTAGGTCTTCGCTCTTGCATAGAATTGTGACATTGAGCTTTGTACTCCTAACAGCTGTTTACATCTGTCATGTTATCCTGTTTCATTTTCTCTTTCATATTTATGTACTTTTTTGATTTTACTGTTTCATTATTCTAATGTACTCTTGCTACACTATTTCTTACTAAACTGTAAAAATAATTCATCATCCTTGGTTTTTAATGAAGTGATACAGCAATATAGCAAATCATTATAGCATCTGGGTGGTGAATTCATTGGGTTTTCACTCAATAGTCCTTTAAACATTCTGTATGTTTAAAATTTTGCATAATAAAACACTGGGAAGGAAGGATTCCAAAGGTACAGAAAGTGAGAGAGAGGAAAGTAAACTCCTCCCCTCTCCTTTTGCTCCCTTCAGTCTAATTCCCAGAAAATAGTCACTGTCAACAATTTCTTTTTTAAATGATGTACGTTTCACACTGGGTGTTGTGCACGAACAATGAATCATGGAACACTTCATCTAGAACTAATGATGTAATGTATGGGGATTAACATAAGAATAAAAAAAAAATGATGTACGTTTCAGATGTACAGCTTTATACTTCGACATGTGTACACACTACAAAGTGATCACCACTACAAGTCTAGTTACTATCCATCATCCTACAGTCGAACCCCTTCAACAATTTCTTATATATTCTTCCAGAAGTTGTCTGTGCATAAAGAAGCATGTTTGTTTCTACTTGATAGCATACATATGACATAGTGCATAAAAATATAAAAGCAAGTCTGAACTTGCTGTTTTCAGTTATCGGCATAGCAGGAACGTCTTTCCAAATGAGTATTCAGAGACCAGTCCATTTTCTAGTCGCTATATAAAATTTCACGTTATGAATATACATAATTTGAGCAGTACCACGGTGAGAGATATATGGGCTATGCAGGCATTTCATGGTTTGGTTATTTGTTTTGCTGATGCATAAACATACACAAATGTCACAAGAACAACAACAAATGCTCTCTTTTTATATGCATCAAATATTTGTACAAGATAAAATCCTAAAGGTGAAAATGATGGGCCAAAATTTGCATTTAAATTTTTTCAAATATTGCAAAATTAACTCCTAAAAAGTCACACCAATTTATATGGCCATAAGGCATTTCTGTTTCCCTACATCCTCAAATATATTTAATATTTTCAGACTTTTGCCTCTTTACCAATCTGAGAAGTGAAAAAAAAAGAACTCTGATGTTAATTTCATTTCTTTAACGAGAAGGAATGAGCATCTCTTCACATATTTGCCATTTGTATTTGTTCGCATAAACTGTTGATTCATGTTCTTCACCTAAATTATATTAGGGTTTTCAACTTTTTTTTGCTGGTTTATTTAAACGCTCTTTGTGTATTAAGAAAATTAATCTATTTGCCATATATGCTGTAAAAAGATATCGCCAGCTGGTCTTTCACCATCTTACCTTATTTGTAGTGTTTTTTGCATTGCAGAAGTTGGGAGTGAGGCTTTACCACAAAAACAGTTTCTCACAATTACACAAACAATAAGTGACCATTACAATGAATTGGAACAATACACAAGGTGCTGTATGGTCCACTTATATGTGGAATTTAAAAACAAACAGCAACAACAAAAAACTATACCCATAGTTATAAAGAACAGATTGGTGGTTGCCAGAGAGGGTGGATGAAGAGCTGGGGAATTGGGTGAAGGTGGTCAAAAGGTAAAAAATTCCAGTTATAAGATAAATTCTGGAGATGTACCATATAGCATGGTGACTAGAGTTAACAATATTGTATTGTACAATACAATATAAGTATAATAATATAATACAATATACAATACAATATAATTCTCTTAAGAGAGAATATGTAGATATATGTATACAGAGAGATGGATGGATAGATAAACAGATACAGAAAACAACCTAAACCATTTATATTAATAACCACTTCTATGGCTCATTCATATAAATGGAATATCATGCATCCAATTAAAAAGTGTGGTGTAGGGACGCCTGGGTGTCTCAGATGGTTAAGCCTCTGCCTTCGGCTCAGGTCACGATCCCAGGGTCCTGGGATCGAGTCCCGCACTGGCCTCCCTACTAGGAGGGGAGCCTGCTTCTCCCTCTGCCGCTGCCTCTCTCTATCTCTCTCTCTGACTCTCATGAATAAATAAATAAAACAAACAACAACAACAACAACAAAACAAAATTAAAAAAAAAAAGTGTGGTGTAGGGGCGCCTAGATGGCTCAGTTGGTTAAACATCTGCCTTCGGCTCAGGTCATGACCCCAGGGTCCTGGGATTGAGGCCCACATCGGGCTCCCTGCTCAGTGGGGAGCCTGCTTCTCCCTCTCCCTCTGCCTACCACTCCCCCTGCTTGTGCCCTCTCTCTCTCTCTCACTCTCTCTATGGCAAATAAATAAAATCTTTTTTTAAAAAAAGTGGGTTGTAGTCTGTTACATGAAAAAGCGGTTTATGAAAGAGTACATACTTACATATAGATATATACAGATATAGAATGCTTTTCTATTTACAAAGTACATCCTGCCATGTGATATGTGATACTTCCAACAACTCTGAAATATGGCATTATCACCATCCTATAGGTAATAAAACAGAGAGCCAAGAACCAAGTGATTTCTCTGCATTGACGTAATTAGTAAATGTGAGATCCAGGACTTATACTTAGAACTTCTAACTCTAAATCACCTGATTTTTTCGCTTTGTCATGCTGCCTCAGGGGGAGAGCAAGAATGCAGAATAGTATTTATAGGGAGTGATGTTTCCATAGGTATGTAGAAGTCTTTTGAATTATAACTGTAGTAGCATACATCCCAAAATCACACATTTATTCTCAAAATTCAAATTCAAATTTTCGACATAATTCTAATGTACACAAATTACTGCGTATTTATTAAGCACAGTCAAAATCTATCTTAAATGTTACAAAAGAAGTACTCAGTAGGGAATGTGTCTAGTAACACACACCATAATGATCCACCACTCCCTCGTGTTTCTTGTGAAGTAATACCTTTAATTAAAACTGTCAATGACTAATAAATAAAAATCTTTAAAACTGCCAATGACTAACATAACAGGCAGTCCTAACTTGGGACTGTTTTCTACATTAAATGAGAATTGCATTTCCTCCTCTGTCAATTCAATTTTGTTTTCCATAGAAAGTCAAGCAGGAACACTTGGTGCTAAATGTCCCATTAGCATTCTCTGACCTTCTGCACAGTTGGGCTGCAATCGTGAACCTGCTGTGGCCACCGAGACAAACAAAAGAACTGGAAAAAGCCACTTAATGTCTAGAGGGATCCAAAATGCCAAGGAGCAGCCAGACCATCCCCGGGAAAGGAAAGAAAAGAAATACGTAGGCCCTACTGGGTTCCTAGAAATAAAGAAGGCAAGAATCCTGAAGGTCTGGGGCCACAAAATCATCTTCATCCCAAAAATCCCCCAAAAACAAAAAACAAAAATTAAAAAAACAGGGATGCCTTTGGGGAAGCTGTCCATAAAATGGACTATATATCTTTTTTTTTTAAAAAAGGAAGCACAATGATTAAAAGTAATCCATGTAAAATCCAAAGAAAACTCCAACCTCATAGTGCAAACCTCAACAACTTTTGAATCCACATATCACGGTTCTTCTTGAATAATTGTGCAGTGCGGTGTGATAAAGCAGAAGAAATTTGGGGGGAAATACTAATATCCCCTAATTTAGAGAGACAGAGGTTTGGAGGTGTTAGATGCAGAAAAAAATAAACATCTACTTAGAGTCACACCCCCTCCAACCAATTTTTTTCCCCTCTGTATAAAAACAATATTCTGAGGGCACCTGGGTGGCTCAGTTGGTTAAGTGACTGCCTTCGGCTCAGGTCATGATCCTGGAGTCCCAGGATCGAGTCCCACATCGGGCTCCCTGCTCAGCTGGGGGTCTGCTTCTCCCTCTGACCCTCTTCCCTCTCGTGCTCTCTGTCTCTCATTCTCTCTCTCTCAAATAAATAAATAAAATCTTAAAAAAAAAAAAGAGAGAGATATAAAAGAAACAAGCTCTTTTTACAGATTCAGACAAACCTACTAAGGAGATACCTCAACTCAACCATATTCTGCAGGCATTTTTGAACTTCATGGATGAGAAAAAAATTTACAAATATTCAAAGGAGAAAAAGTGGATTCATTACCTCTGGTTAAAGGTCCCTTGAGTATAAGTGAAAGAAACTCAAATTAGCTTAAGGACAAGAAATTAGCTTAAGCAAAACAAAAAACAAAAAAAACAACCAAAAAAAAACAAACCCAATGTTTTGATTCATGTATTCTGGGATGTTCTGGGACGTCTAGGATGAATTTGGTTTCAGAACTAGGCTCCAAATGATATCTTCAAGGCTGTCTCTTTCCATTTCGTAATTCTGTGTGCTTCTGCCTACCTTCATATTCATCTTCATTCTCTGAATCTCTCTCTCTGTACCTCTATTTATATCTATCAATATCTGTATCTATCTACCTATGTGTTTAAATATATCTGTATAAGGAGTTAGGAGAAATCATTGTTTCTGCTAGATTTAGTAAGTAAGTGATATGAGTCTGGGGTTATGGGGATTACTGGTAGCTATCTACCTTTCTTATCTATTTATCTATATACCTATAGATATTTTTATTTTATCTATGTAGAGGTATTATATACTGACAGATATGTATGTAATTATATCTGTAGGTAGGTAGATGGATGGATGATAGATAGGTAGATAAATAGATAGATGATAGATAGATAGATAGATAGATAGATAGATAGATAGATAGAGCGAGCTACCAGTAACCCCAGTAACCCCAGACTCATAACTGCTGACTTACCAAACCTAGCAGAAACAATGATTTCTCCCAAATCCTTATATCAATCCCAGTTGGTCCTGGTCGAGTCAGGATCCCAGCTGAGGAGCAGTCACCATCTCCAGGGATTGTAGAACTCAGCTGATCAGCCCGTATTATGTGGGGAGTGGGGACTGGGGTGGGAGCCTACATGGCATCATTATTAACAGACTCAACAGAACCATGTGGATTTTCCCAAAGGAACCAGAAGAACTGGATGGGGAAAACATTAACTCCCACAGTCTACGAGATGCAATGAAAGAAAACTCAGTCTGGGCCCAGATACTGCTCCGCAACAAAAAGTGTTAGGCAGCAACGTTTTTCTGAGTTTTGTGGGGGAAAATACAATAAAAAGAAATCAGATATGGGAAGGCCCCAAACTGATCCCTCCTGAAAATAACTCAAAAAAGCACTCTAAATAACTAAGAGGTGAGAAAAATAAAGAGAGCTAAGGAACAATAAACATGGGCTTCAAACCAGCAAAAGGTAACCAAAGCCTCACTTTGCCCACTATTATAGATTTATGGTTGAGACAAAGTAGGTCCACAACAAGGTGAAAGACCAGGCATAGAACACGTAAGAGAGGGAGCAGGCTGGATAGGAGGGCATGGCAAACAGTGAGTTGTGGAAATATAAGATTTAAGGGCTGTGTACACTGGGTGTGATGGTGGAGCCAAGGTGTAGTCCTAGAAGCAGGTGTCTGAGAGACATCGGAGTTTAAACTATCAAAGAACGGTGAAGCTAGGGTGCTGGGACATTGTCCGTAGGCACATGGCATTTACTCAGACAATGCAAGGACTGAGCCAAGGTCACGTACACGGACAAGGGAACAGCAGTCATGGATGCATCCACGATCTGCAGCCAGAGGGTGGCTTAGCTGGATAGGATGAACTTCACCAGAGGGAGAATTTCCAATGGAACCGGAAGAGGAATGAGTGAGAGGAGAGGGCCCTTCAGAAAAGAGACTGAAGATAGCATCTTGATCAGTAAGGGACAAAGTTCCAGAGAGCACACAGGAAAGATGTGGGAAGGGGAAAGGAGTAGTGTGGACGTGGGTCAAGCCAGAGAGCCATAGAGCACTATCAGAATGCAAGCATGGAAAGGAACAATTAAGTGACAAGAAGGGTTTATATTTTGAGGGGTGGCCGAGGATGGTAAGAAGGCGAGGCCTGGAAGAATTAGAACTCTACTGTCAGTGTGATTTGGGGGGGGGGGCGGGCAGAGAGTAAGCAACCGCTGAGGTTGGCAGGTCTGTCTCCCGTTCCTGCCTCCAGTTGGTACCTGCAGTACAAGACTGTCAGCCTAGGACAGAGCATGCCTCTTATATCCAACACTAGCAATACAGAGCTCTCTTGTTCTCATGTCCTAATCCAGAGGTCATTATTCAGTTTTAGAATCAGGGACCAGACCTGCTCTCAATCGTGGTGCTTTTCCTCACTCCCGCCAATCACATTTTTCATTTTTCAAGAGGAAGCCTTTTGAGAGGCTGTGTTGACCTCTTGTATTCTCCCATGGGGACCAGACAAACAACCACAAGGATCTGGTTCATGCTTCCCTGAACAGCCTTGGTTCTCGGAATGCTGGAAGCTTGCCGTGCCAGAGGTCTCTTGTTCTTGTATGAATTAATTTTCATTCATGGGGTTCATTCGAAGTTGATAGATCTCACAGAGTCTACCTTGTTTTGTTGCAAAGATTCTTGTACTGCATTTTATTTTACAGAGACTAAAACAGCACAAGATAAAACTGTTCATTGAAACAACACAGTTTCAAAGTAAAATTTCCATACTGTCATCTGCAAAGCCCAATTGTGAAAACCGAAAGGGTTGTAAACGCCATACACTTGTCGACATTAAAAGTAGCAAAATCTAGGATGTCTACAATCAAAAAGACAGATAACAACAAATGTTGGCAAGGCTGTAGAGAAATTAGCATACTCATTAATTGCTGCTAGGAATGTAAAGTGATACAGCCACTTTGGAAAACAGTTTCGTAGCTTCTCAACATAAATTTAAACTTAGAGTTCACATATGACACAGCAATTCCACTCCTTGCTATATACCCAGAAGAAAACTGTACATGAATGTTCATCACAGCATTATTGATAACAGCCAAAAAGTAGGAACAATCCAAATGTCCACCAACAAATGAATAAATAAAATGCAGTACATCTATAAAATGGAATGGAAATTGGCAATAAAAAGTAAGGAAGTACTGATACATGCTACAACATGGAGTGAACCTTGAAAATATTATGCTAAGTGAAAGAAACCAGACATGAAAGACCATTTTTTGTGATTTCATTTATATCAAATATCCAGAACAGGCAAATATATAGGTAAATTTCCAGAATAGGCAAGTCATATATATTGTAAACTTTAAAAGGGTGAATTTTATCGTGTATGAATTCTATCTTCATACACTACATGTATGTGTATGTATAGTGTATATAGAGTAAATTTTTACTATAGTAAAGATTTAAGTGGCAAAAATGAACTCTACAAATTTTATATCCTAGGCCTAGCATATGACAGGGACCCAATAAATGTTTGCTGGATGAAGAAATGAAGGAATTAATGGGCTTAAATTCGCAAGGGTCACAAACTGCACCTTGGTAAACTTCACTGAAGCATCATGCTCACTATATTAATTTGAAATCCGTTACAGCTGAGACAGAGACAAAACTGATGTTCACACAAGCAATATCAATACTTTCGGAGTGTGCCAAACCATTCCAACAAAGTAGCCCTGAAAATGTTTACTTTAGGGTCCATCCCATTTCAGCCACCAGTAATAAAATTCACTGTAGAGATACCTAGCCTGATAATATGAAAACATAATTAGACTCACTCACTTCTACCTCCAGAATTTTTCAGAACTACTTCACGTTCACTCATTCAGATCTATGCACCTGTCATTTTTCCTAGTTCATTGAACTCCGGATGGGTGCAGAGTTGGGATCAAAGTTGAGCTGTAGGCTTCTAAATCTAGCCTCAGGCCAGCTTCTTGCTCTTGTGCCCAACCTTGGCCATGCTTCTCAGTCTCAAATGGGGCACTGTCCCTCAGAATTCAGCCTCTGGCCCTCTACACAACAGCTCAGAGAAGGAAATACTAGGAGCCAAGCTACCTCCCCTATAGGGCAGTGTGAATCAGGAATTATTCCAGAAAACTTCAAACTATCACTCTGTATGAAGATAGTAGGTGATACGGCACCTTCAAATCCCTGCATGTAGGAGTCAGAGAAATAGGAAACAGAGAACCTATCATCTCTGAGAAACAGTGTAGATTTAAACCTATCATAGAAATTCCAGCCCTAGAATAAAAAGAAAAGTTTCTCAGTCCTTCTCCAACTTAATATTGAGGACAGATACCCACACAGCCCACGAAAGTCAACTTGCGAGGAACTGTAATTGGAAGCCCGATTCTTAGAAAAGGTTCTCCTATACTAATAATGGTAGCTACCAGCCTACATAATATTGAAGGTGAAGTGCTGAAAGAGCCATATTCATGAGCTACTGCTGCTAGAGAGATGTTTAATAGAGCTACACAGGAAATATCATTGCATTATAGAATCAGATGATTAATTACTTTTGGCATCCAGCAAGGAAGTGAATTCCTACCCAAAGAAATAGCATAAAATTTCCCCTTTTAACTCTAGAGTAATATTTCTCAAACAAGGCTGCACAGTAGAATCACTTTAGAAAATATACTGTTCATGTCTCACCCCTATAGAGCATGATTAGTTTTAAAAGATCCCCCAAGTGATTCCAGTGGGCATCCAGCGTTCAGAAACACTGTTGTAGAATGTTGGACAGCAAAAACCCAGGAGAGAGAATTAAAAACAGGATGCAGCACCCAGAACTTCAGACCTTTAGACCCAGCAAACAAACTATACCTACCCCCAAAGTTAACATCAAACATATGGTGAGCATTTTACTGGACAAATAGTAGAAAATCAAAACTCTGTTCAGAAAGTGAACTTTGAACGTTCGTAGATGCAAAAAACGAAGAACTGTCGGCAAATCCTGATATGACACATGAACCAAGCAAGGGACATCCTAATGCAGTTATGAAGAAACACAATTTCGGATGCCAGGCTGGATCAGAACCAAATTATTCAGCTTTGAAGGGATATCACCACACACTAAGCAAGGAAATCTTGAACTGGTAAGAGATTCCCATTTAATAATGTCTTACACATAGTTCTATATGGATATTCCCAATTTAGGGCACATGGTTCTTATTTCAGCATGTGGATTCTTTTTTTAAAAAAAAATTTTTATTATGTTCAATTGGCCAGCATATAGTACATCGTTAGTTTTTGATGTAGTGTTCAATAGTTCATTAGTTGCATATGACACTCAGTGCTCATCACCACACGTGCCCTCCTTAATACCCATTACTGGGTTACCCCATGTCCCCATCCTCCTCCCTCAGTTTGGTTCCCAGAGTCCAGAGTCTCTCATGGTTTAGCTCCCTCTCTGATTTCTAGCCATTCAGTTTTCCCTCCCTTCCCTTGTGGTCCTCTGCACTATTCCTTATGTTCCACATATGAATGAAACCAGATGATAATTGTCTTTCTCTGCTTGACTTACTTCACTTAACATAATCCCCTCCAGTTCCAACCATGTCGATGCAAATGGTGGGTATTCATCCTTTCTGATGGCTGAGTAATATTCCACTGTGTATATGAACCACATCTTTTTTATCCATTCGTCTGTTGAAGGGCATCTCGGCTCCTTCCACAGTTTGGCTATCGTGGACATTTCAGCATGTGGATTCTTGACAAATTATGCCATCATCCCCAAAAGTCCCATAAAAATTATTACATATTGTGAAGTACTTAGACACGGCTTGACTCTTAGAACCAAGAGAGGGCGCTCAAGTAGACAAAACAGGTAAGAACCCTCTTTTACAGCTTTATTCTTCCTATGTCACTCTGTTAAATGACACACAGAGAAGCTATCTTAGGAGGTCCTTTTGAGTCTTGCTCCCTCCATGAATGCTCCAGATTTGGGACCTTGAAAATCATCACGTCTGGTCTCTCTGCTTTTTAAAATGTTTTGGAAGTTCTTCTTTAGCATGATCTCAGAGGCCAGGATAAATTCCTGGTTTGATCTGAAAACTGGAAAAGCTCATCCTAAGTCAAAGGACAGCATAATCTTTTTGTCAGGAACTCCTCAAATGTGGATTGAGGCGGTTTGGTGAGATGAGGCTTTTGTTTTAACATTTTCCAGTCAGGTTGGTTTGGAAAGTTGAGAAGATTCTATGTACAGTCATTTTAGTTTTAAATGCTTTGAGGTTCAGAGAGGAAGCAAAACCAACCTGGCACTCTGCAAGGCAAACAAACAAACAAAACAAAACAAAACAAACCAAACCAAACACCTCTTGGCTCCGAAGGCGGGTGAGTCCAATAAGAAAAGACAATTGCTCTCTTGTACTAAAATCTACTGAACAGGAAGCACACACAGGGGTCACTTCTCACACTCTCCTGCCTGATCAACTTTCAAAGGAGAGAGAGAAACCAGGGAGATTGCAGGAATATTGTACTAGAATTTGCTGGAATCCCCAACTCATCTGATAACAGCTTACATGTTCCTGACTCTGCATAATAAAGATAATGGACTTTCTGCTTGATGTTTTTCTGAGCTTAGAAAGTCATCTACACTTCAGAGCTTTGATACATAACCACCCTACTTTCTTGTGTGGTTTATTTATGCTGAGTTTTATTTCTTATTATTACTAATATTCACATTAGTTTTTGTAGGCATGAATCTAATTTTTCAAGTTGCCAACTATTAGTCAATGCCAACTATTAGGAAGTAAAGATTTTAAAGATTTTTATTATAAAATAAATACTCATAAACACTGAATCCATACAAAGTTTATGAAGAAAATATCACTAACATCTAACACTCTTTCATTCCCATTATCTTAAGGCAAACACGACTAACCACAAAGTATTATTTTTCCATAATCTCTATGAGAAACAAATACATAAATATATTCATGCACAAATATATATATGGTTTTATTTTGTTTTTATAAAAGTAGTATCAAATATACTCAAATCTGGGGGTGCCTGGGTGGCTCAGTTGGTTAAGCATCCAACTCTTGATTTCTGCTCAGGTCATGAGCTCAGCATCGTGAAATCAGCCCAGCATCGGGCTCCATGTTCAGTGTGGAGTCTGCTTGAGATTCTCTCTCTCTCCCTCTGCCTCTGCCCCTCCCCTTGGCTCATGTGCTCTTTCTCTCTCTCTCTCTCTCAAAATAAATAAATAAAATCTTTTTAAAAAAAATTTAAAATTTAAAAAATTAAAAAGTATACTCAAATCTGGAAAAAAAAAAAAAGTCCCCCAAATTCACAATGACAAGATCCGATTGGCTGTTTCCTCTTGTTGCCACCTATTCAATTCTCAGCCTCACTGAGATCGCTCATGACCTCCCAACTCACAAATCCAATGGCCACTTTTCAATCTTTATTTCATTTTAGCATCTTATCCTTGGTACTTGCCAACTTTAAGCCCACCTTCTTGCAGCTCCTTTAACACTCTGTACCATCCCTTCTCATTCTCATTATTCCTTCCCTTCTTCTTTTGTTGCTCCTCTTCCTTCACATATTCTTTCTACTGAATCTTTTTAAGCCTCTTTTCTCTCACTCT
Source organism: Leptonychotes weddellii (assembly GCF_054177405.1). Classification (NCBI taxonomy): domain Eukaryota; kingdom Metazoa; phylum Chordata; class Mammalia; order Carnivora; family Phocidae; genus Leptonychotes; species Leptonychotes weddellii. Next base: position 60,616,944 of record NC_138382.1, read on the forward strand.
GCAATCTCACTGACATATCTGACCATTGCGCATGGCCTCAGCTATCATACAAGTGAAGAGTCCAAATTTGTAATTCCACCTGATCTCTCTGTTACCAACAGTCAATCAGATGTTTCATATGTCTCAAACCCTAGGGTCCCCCTGCCAAATCTTCCTCTGGTCTGTCATCCCTTATCTCAATTAACAGTCTTCCCATCCATGATACCACAGTCACCTGAAACCTTCAAGTATCTCTGTCACTTCACTTTCCTAACCCTTCATACCGAGCGCCAATAACTTCGTGGCCACTTTTGCCCTTTCTTAACCATCCCACAACCTGTACCCACTGCGAGTCCTTCTCGTTTATCTGAATTGCTGCAGATCATCCTGTCTCTAGTCTCTTCCAAAGCAACCTTTATGACACCGTAAGAGTGAATTTTCTAAAATGGTCAGTCTTACCATGTCAGTCCCCTCAAGATTCCCCTTGATCTCATTGGTGAGTCCCCTTACCTATCAAACAATATTTGAACTCCTTCAGGTAATTCAATATAGTTTCAATTAGCTCTTCAAACTAATCTGCAGTCACTCCTCTTGTATAAACTCTTCTTCTGCAAAAACCTGCTCCCAGTCTCTCAAACAAATTATCTTTGTCTCATTGTTCTCCTCAGAAAAAAAGTAATAGGGATAATTAACGTTTATTGAATGTGAGCTATGACTTATGTGTCTGTCCTTTGTTACTCTTTTAGTCTTCATATAATTCTCTAAGATAACTACTCTTTTCATCTCCATGTTTCAGGTGAGGAAACTTGCCCCTGAATGACAACTCCCAATTTGCTCACCCAGTAATAACCTACTTATCCCTCAAGGTGCAACTCAAATTTTACCTCCTTTCTCTCTAGGCTTCTTCCAGTCAGAATTCAAAATATAATAGATGCTCAAGGTTTGCTGAATGGAATAAAGACAGAGTGGCTGGAAGGCAACTTGTCATTAATTCTTGTATGGAATTCAGAGTGAAATATTCACTGATGTTTTGGGTTGTGTGAAGATTTCTTCCATGTATGTGATATGTGAATTGTTTCTCGCGTGTGCTTGCCCTTTTAGTTCCTAGCACTCTTCAGAAACAACTTGTCATATCACGTATATCCCTGAAGAACCAGAGACAATAAGATTCCCTCAATGTTCATTGCCTTCTAAGAAGTAAGTCAGAAACATCATATTTTACTGCTTGTCACCATTTTGAACATATAGAGAACCATTATCTCCCTACTGCCCCGAACACTCTCTATGAAGGTGAAGAGTACAGCTGAATTGGCATACAATGCCAGCATTTACAGGAGAATGAGACTGGCTCAATCCTTTACCATTAAACCCTTAAGCTTGGGCACCTGGGTGGCTCAGCTTATTAAGTGACTGCCTTTGGCTCAGGTCATGATCCCAGGGTCCCAGGATCAGGTCCCGCATCGGGCTCCCTGCTCAGCAGGGAGTCTGTTTCTCCCTCTGACCCTCCCCCATCTTGTGCTTTCTCACTCGCTCTCTCTCAAATAAATAAATAAAATATTTTTTTAAAATAAAATAAAATAAACCCTTAAGCTTGGGAAGAAAATTCCTGGCCTTCTGTGACCATGTCTTTTCTCACAGAGCAAGGCTTTCCAGGAGCCAAGGGTACACGGTCACCCGCAGCCTGCATTTCTCCCTCAGGACCATGCGTCTTATACCTAGACCCCTGAATTCCTTGCCAAAATGGCCCTGAGCCCACTTTCAGAGCCAGAGCCGGCCTCTTCCCTGGGTCCTTCCTCCTGAGAGTAGACTACACCAATGGGGAAAATACCCCTAACCCCAAAAAGTGGCCAAGAGAGACCTGTTTGTGAAGGTGGATGGCACTTATACCTATACGCTGGGGTATCTACACACATGCACATGATCCACGGAGCCAGAGTGAGAAGAGAAGAGAGAACCACAGTATGGACTGGGGGTGCAGGTTCCCCCATGCTGCCATGTTCAGGAATGGAACTCTTAGAAGTCCAAGAAACTTGACCTTCGAAGTCGTTATGAAGATATATAAGGTAGGTGGACAGAAGATCTTTTACGTAATGACTGTTAGCTTAAAGTATAACTTATAAATATTTAATCGTCATAATATGTGGGCACTCATTTGCATCTTTGCACTGAGCTCTGTCAATTTGAGGAATGGGCCAGCTCTTATACTATGGAGAGCTGTTAAGAGGTAGAGGTTCTTTAGTGGCACTCAAGAGAGAAAGCTAGAAGAGGCAGGATCAGGAGTTGGGCAAGCAAGGGGTGAAGAGTAGTGAGAGCATTTGCATACACAGAGCATATGCAGGAATTAGTTCTTCTATAAAACATATGAGAAAAATAAATCCAGAGGGTAGAGCTAAGTTCTGATTCGGAAACTCCTAGAGAAGGCATAAGGAAACATCTATGAGTCCTAAGAGTTCTAAGAAAGAAGTCTGGGCCGGCATCCAGGAGTATACACCAAGCCGGAAGAAAAAGGCTGGAAGCCAATTCCACACCAGGAGTCAGAGACACTTCATTGTTTGACTCTGGGAGTGCCATTTGTGATGCTTACTATGCGAGTGGTGCCCTAGTGTTTGTACAAGGCTGCAGCCCTGCAGGGAGGCTAGGAATAGCATTTCCATGTTTCCACAAATGTAGATGATCCCTGCAAGTGACAGCCACAGCAGTTATTCCTCCAGTGCTCATAACATCTGCTAAATACTGACAGCCAGGGCCAGCAATATAAGGCTCTAGTAATGTAAGGCTCCAGAAGTGGTAGGAGTTGTTGACTGAGCACATGGGGCTAGAATAACGTCACGCCAAGCACATGTAATTGTCACAAGACAATTGTAAATCCTCAGAGTGCTTCACAATGATAGGAGGGCCAACTGGGTAAAAGTTAATTTGATATTCTGTCCAGCTTGCTACGTATCCCCAAAAGAAATGAAGCAGGGTCCATCCTTTCTAAGTCACACTCCGTATCAAGAGATGCAGATGGTTCAGCGTCTTACTCTGTCTAGATTCAGAAAATATTCAAGTCAGAATATGTGTAGTAACAAAAAAAAAAAAAATTCCCTGGAACACTCTCTCAGGAATTCCCATGTTTGTGGAATGTATGCCAGTGAAGCTTAGTGCAGTGCAGGGATTCTGGACTCAGACAAATCCAGGTTTCTCAACGGTAAGCAACAGAAAATAATGAAGGCTAACTCAAGTAAATATGATGATGATGATGATGACGATGATGAAGCAACATTATGGGGAAGCTCTCAGAATTGAAGGGAAGGCTGGCAAATCAGACTTGGAAAAGACAAAAACCATAGATATATCAGGGGATCTCATTTCAGAAAAGTGTTCAGGAAACCAGAAGGATGGACAAGTTTCGGTGATTCTAGTACTTTGTTTTCTTTATACAGGACTCACATTTCATGGGAAAAAAGCACTCAACTGGCCTAGTCAATCAGCCTAGTCAAGACTAGTCATGTGCCTAGGCTTGATAACAGGACACCTTGACTAACAGTACTACAAAGTAGTATCAAATAGGGAAAGTAGAAAATTTTCCCAAAAAGATTACCAAAAGAAGGTGAAATGGACACAAGGTAGTTAAAAATTAGTAAAGGTCACTGCAACTACTTATTATCTGTGTGAATTTAAGCAAATCACCTACTGCTATTGACTGAGTGCTCGTGCCCCCCAAAAATTCATATGTTGAAGCCTAGTGCCCAATGTGATGGTATATGGAGGTGGGGCCTTTGGGAGGTGATTAGGTCATGAGAGTGGGGCTTTCATGATTGAGATTAATGCCCTTATAAAAGAGACCCCTTAGGGAAAGCCCCTTACCCCTCTGCCACTGAGGACACAGGAGAAAGACAGCTGTCTGTGAACCAGGAAGCAGACCTCACCAGATGTCAAATCTGCTAGTGCCTTGATCTTGGACTTCCAGCTTCCAAAACTGTGAGATATAAATTTCTGTTGTTTATAAACAAACCAGTCTATGCTATTCTGTCATAGCAGCCCCAACTGACTGAGATACTCAGCACTTTTACTTTCTTCTAAAATGTGACTTCACAGGTCAGGGGTCTTTGTCTAGTTTACTCATTGATGTATCCCAACTCCTTCAAATGAAACATGACGCATAAAGGGCACTTAGTCAATATTGGTCGAAGAGAGTGAATCTCTCCAAGACTCAGTTCCCACATTTGAAACTGAGATGCCTCCTAGACGTATGTAAAATGTCTACTACAGTGCTATAATGTAATAGGTGCTCAAGAAATTCTGGTTAATTATTGCTTTTATTAGAATAAACACTGCTAGAGTTTTTTACTATCAACAAAGTAGAAAAATTCCTTGTGACTATGACAGCTTTACTCTGTGACACCACCACACAAAAGTTATTCTCGATTAGTTCAACAAAGTCTGTTGCTGGATTTCAGAACAAAATACATAATTTGACCAATGATGTAATAATACGAAAGGAAATGGAAAAATGAATTTTAAAAAGCTCGCATGTCCTCAGGGGAGTCTGGCAGCCTAAGAGTGGCACCAATATATCATTAGCTCCAGACCCAAAATGTAATAGCCTGACAACCTCTGGGCCCTCAGTGATGCTCTATCATTCCTCTCGTCCACTCTCAGTTGATTTCATTTTCCTTACCCCATAGCAGCTACTCCAGCAGTACTTATCAGTCTCTAAGAGCTTCTATTACAATCCGTTCCTGCTTCCCTCCCTCTCCAAGGTTTGTCTTTCCGTTTCTCTTTGAAAATTAGAATCGATTAAACCAAATGAGAAAGAAGAGAGGGAAACTGAGCAGGAACATCCATGACCCTCAGCTACATATTCCCCCCTTCCTTCCTGGTCCCATGGAAAGAAGTTTTTCTTCTCCTTTCCAAAGCTAGCTTTTCCATGCAGACTCCCAATTATGTTTCCCTCTGCTTTTTCCTGGGTGTTAGTTCAGCAATCATCTTCCCCTTCTTCCTCTGATTACAATCCAGCTCACCATTCCACCTTCCTAAAACTTTCTCACAGACCTTTCTGTTTTCCATCACCGAGCTTTCACTTGTCAGTGCTTACAAAGTTCTCTACGCTCACTATCTCTCCTTCCCACCCGCTCCTCAGCCCACGTACGCTGTCTGCTGCCCCCACCGCTCTAGCAACGCTATGGGGACAAACGTCTGCAATGCCCCGCCAACTGCCATTCCAGGGCCCATGTTTAACCATCCTCCAATTCCGTGCAGCACATACTTCCACGGGTCACACTCTGAACCTCCTCTCAGGTATCTGACTGATAAATTCTAGTTGTTTTCTCTGGGTTGGTCTCTCCGCAAACACATACTGAGCACCTATCAGGTATTGCCCTGAGTGCCAGAAAATAAAAGTGAGTAAGATCTAAAAACAATCAGTATCCTGAATTGAATTATGAAACAGTGAAAGGACAGCAGTGGAAAAACTGATAAAATCTGAAGCAAGTCTGTAGTTTAGTTAATAGTATTGTGCTATTACTTTCTTAGTTTTAAAAATGTACCATAGGGGGTGCCTGGAGGCTCAGTCGGTTAAGCATCTGGCTCTTGATTTCAGCTCAGGTCATGATCTCAGGGTTGTGAGATCCAGCCCCACATTAGACTCCACACTGTGCATAGAGTCTGCTTAAGATTCTCTTTCTCTGAAGGGGAACCCTCCTACTGTTGGTGGGAATGCAAGCTGGTGCAGCCACTCTGGAAAACAATATGGAGGTTCCTCAAAAAGTTGAAAATAGAGCTACCCTACAACCCAGCTACTGCACTACTAGGTATTTACCCCAAAGATAAAAATGTAATGATCCGAAGGGGCACCTGCACCCCAATGTTTATAGCAGCAATGTCCACAATATCCAAACTATGGAAAGAGCCCAGATGTCCATCAACAGATGAATGGATAAAGAAGATGTGGTGTATATATATATCATGGAATATTATGCAGCCATCAAAAAAATGAGATCTTGCCATTTGCAACAACGTGGATGGAACTAGAGGGTATTATGCTAAGCGAAATAAGCTAATCAGAGAAAGACAATTATCATATGATCTCACTGATAATGAGGAATTTGAGAAACAAGGCAGAGGATTATAGGTGAAGAGAGGAAAAAATGAAACAAGACAAAACCAGAGAGGGAGACAAACCATAAGAGACTCTTAATCTCAG
>NC_138382.1:60623609-60643807 GCF_054177405.1 Leptonychotes weddellii
AGAGAGAATGAGATAGAGAGAGAGCATGAGAAGGGGGAGGGTCAGAAGGAGAAGCAGACCCCCCGCCGAGCAGGGAGCCCGATGCAGGACTCGATCCCGGGACTCCAGGATCATGACCTGAGCCGAAGGCAGTCGCTTAACCAACTGAGCCACCCAGGCGCCCAGTAAATAAATCCTTTTAAAAGAAGGTAATAAAATATGGCCTCTGCCTTCAGAGATCTTATAATGACCCACAGTCTTAGGATAAATGAGGGAGATGGTCAAGTAATTTATGAACCACAGAATCTTCTATCAGGATTAAATACAGAAGCCAATCTGCTTTTCCTCAGCGTTTTTCCCCATTATGAGTGGTATGATTTTGCATGCACCCATGGCCTATGCTGTAAGCATTTCATGAGAATGGGATGGAGGTTGTATGTGTATCCAAGGGTGAATTTTTACATTCCTAATAGTAATACATTTTGAGGCTTTGGGGAGGACTCAAAAACGGACTGAAGCCAACTCTAGCTAAATCACTCCACTTTCTAAGAAGCTGAATTTAAATATGTAACCAACATACTTTCTTTGTTCTTCTCAAGGCAAATAGTTCAAGATTTGAGGGAGTAGCAGGCCAAACAGAGGTGATTTTTCAGCCTTCTTATTGTCTGGCTGCCAGGGTTCCTGGAAGTGGCATTTTTAATGAGCGTTTTTTTCTTCCGAGGAGACTTTGATGTGGTTGAAAATTTATTTTCCCCTTGAGTGTAGGCAGGGCACCAATTAACCCACACAGAGCACCCTTGCTGTCCTCCCGGCTTGGAGTTTATTACACTTACTATGCAGTGTATAAAACCCATGATCTCACCTCCTGTTATGCTTCCCTCCTGTGGACTCAAAGCAATTTCTAAAGCAGCTTTCTGCTCTCATGGTCTTTTAAATATCTCCATTTTGCCTTTCCCCACAAATAAACATATCATAGCAATGAAGATGGAGAGAGGGAAAGATGAGCCAGGAGAGCTGCTTCCCTGACCAGCCAGTTGGGTCAGCAGCCGTGTAATCGCCTCAAGATACATCTGCGAAGAACCAACAGTATGACCGACATAAAGGTTCAAAATGAATGAAGTAGATATGGGCCTAAGGACTCAAAGTTTAATGACGGAAACTGTCACAATTTCATGTATAACTACAGTACAAGGCAGAAGGAAAAGAAGGCTGGAATTATTGCCCTAAAAATTATAATTAAATGTAAAGGAGAGTTAACATTAAAAAATTGTTTTTATACAAAAGGGCACTGCTCTTGGTTAAATGGGAATTATGTAATCCTGTGAATTTAAAGCTCTCCAAATATGGTGGTTGGAAAAGAACTAAGACAACTAAGGTTGAAGAAAAGTAATTTAAATGTGAAAGTTGGAGGGGCGCCTGGGTGGCTCAGTTGTTGGGCGTCTGCCTTCAGCTCAGGTCATGACCCCAGGGTCCTGGGATCGAGGCCCGCATCGGGCTCCCTGCTCGGCAGGAAGCCTGCTTCTCCCTCTCCCACTCCCCCTACTTGTGTTCCCTCTCTCGCTGTGTCTCTCTCTGTCAAATAAATAAACAAAATCTTTAAATAAATAAATAAATAAATAAAGTGAAAGTTGGAAGCATCAGACCAAACTGTGCAAGGTCAACATTTTCTCCTCCCCTACCGCTCCAGCTTGTTGACTCAGACTCTCTCTTCCTGTTCCACTTAGGGTCTCAGGAGTCTCAAAAAAAAGATTTTCATTAAAAAGTCCAGGGGTACCTGGGTGACTCAGTTCGTTGAGCATCTGACTCTTGATTTCAGCCCAGCTCCTGATCTCAGGGTAGTGAGATCAAGCCCAGCATCAGTTTCCATGATCAGCATGGAGTCTGCTTGAGATTCTCTCTCTCTCTCTCTCTCACTCTCTGCCCCTTCCCACTCACACTCTTTCTCCCTCTAAAAAAAAAAAAAAAAGTCCATTCCTTCATCCCATGACAACATTTTTCTGCAAGCAAAGCTAATCAGTTTCTAACTAAGCAGCCACCTGCTCTTCCAAAACTCCTATTACTAATAGGAAGATGAGAAGAATGACTACTTGGGGAGAATTAGCAGTCTCTACCACCAGGGAAGAATGAAAACAGTTAATGCTCCCTAAATGTAAATTCCTTACCTTCAGCTCAGACCCCATTTCTGATCTGGACCTATATATTCCAAATACATACTGGACATTTCCACTTGAAAATCAACATACCGGGGCACCTGGGTGGCTTAGTCGTTACGCGTCTGCCTTTGGCTCGGGTCATGATCCCGGGGTCCTGGGATCGAGCCCCGCACTGGGCTCCCTGCTCAGCGGGAAGCCTGCTTCTCCCTCTCCCATTCCTCCTGCTTGTGTTCCCTCTCTTGCTGTCTCTTTCTCTGTCAAAATATAAATTTAAAATCTTAAAAAAAAATAAAAGAAAATCAACATACATATGGCAAGTACTGCTGGTTGTTCTCCACTATCCATTCTCTTATTCCTTTAATAGTAGAATACAACCAGGGTGCCTGGCTGACTCAGTCAGAAGAGTGCATGACTTCTGATCTCAGGGTCATGAGTTCAAGCCCCACGTTGAGTGTAGAGATTACATACATATATTCATACACACACAAACTTTAAAAAACATAATAGAACACAATTTTAACTGGCACAGAGCCCCCCAAGTAAAGACTTTTCCAAGCTGCCTTCACATCTAGCTATGGTCCTATTATTCAGATTGGTCAATGGATGTGAGCAGAATGGATGTAAGCAGAAATGACAAGTTCAGCTTCTGAATCATGCCCTTGAAGGGAAGGTATGTGCACAATATGTATCTGCAATGGCCAAAGATGGCCCAGCCATCTTAGATCGTGACATGGAAACCGTATGTTGAGAATGACAGAGCAACAAAAGAGAAGGAGACTAGGTCTCCAAAAGTTTTGAGTTCACTAGACACTGACAGGAGAGAAAAATAAACTATCTTTTTTTTTAAGCAACTGTGTTTTGAGGCCTCTATCAGAACAGCCTAATCTAGAATCCTATTGCAAGATCTTTACCTCCCCAGTGCCTCTCTCTGTGTGTATGGCCACAAAAGTCACTGAGCTTCCCAAGCCAGAAGCAGAAAGTAACACTTGACCCCTTTCTCTCTCTCACATCCAATACCAAAAATATCCACTTATGTCAGATTTACCTCCTAAATATTTTTAAGTCTGTCTTTGCTCTCCATCCTAACCGATAATGCCTAGATCCATCTTCTCTGGCTTGGACATCTTCATAGCTGCTCTCCATGCCTCTTGCCTTGCCTACTGTCAACCCAGCCTTCTAAAGAACAAAAAGGATCACACCTCCCTCTGTTTGACACACTACAATTGCTCCCCATTCTCAAAAATATCAAATCCAAGCTCTTTAGCAAGACACCCAAAACTCTTTATGATGCAACTCCTGTTCACCCAACTGACCTCTCCTTATGGCTCTAACATACCACATTCTTATATAGCTCTGTGCTTTTGCATATACCGTTTCCTCTGCCTAGAATTTCTCTGTGCTCCCTTGTCTTCCTGGAAAAAAATATTACTTTATTTCTTTAAAACTTAGCTCAGATACTATATTCTCTCTGAAGTTTTTCCTGAAATTAGCCACTCTCCAATGTGCTGCCCTTATTTTGTACATGATTTTGTCATGTTTATCACATTAAACAATAAACTATGAGAGACTCCAGACCAAGATGGTGACATAGGAGGCTCCCCAGTTTCCCTCCTCCCATAGACACACCCAGTGTATAGCTACACATGGAGCAATTCTCTCTGAAAGAAATCCAGACGCTAACATTGTGGCTCCTACACATCCAGCAAATGGGAAAAAAACCCACACAGAAATGGGTAGGACCTTTCCTCACTATAAACTGCACTCCTAGCACAGTGCAATTGGGAGGGAATCCCTAACTCCCAGCTTCTCCCTGAGGAATGAAGGGTTCGGACCGTAGATTTAGTACTCCAACTTTTACAGCTCCAGAAACAAGACAAGAATACCTACTCTTGCCACTTTTATTCAACATAATGGAAGCCTACCCAGAGCAATGAGGCAAGAAAAAGAAAGAAAAGACATCCAAATCAGAAAGGAATAAATAAGACTACCTCTATTTGTAGATGATGTGATATTACATAGAGAAAACCTAAAGACTCCACAAAAAAAAAAAAACTGTTATAACTAATAAACAGATTTGGTAAAGTTGCAGAATACAAAATCAATATACCAAAATCAGGGGGAAGAATCAGTAGTATGTCTACACACTAACTACAAATGGACTATCAGAATGAGAAATTAAGAAAGCAATGCCTTGGGACGCCTGGTGGCTCAGTCGTTAAGCGTCTGCCTTCGGCTCAGGTCATGATCCCAGGGTCCTGGGATCCAGCCCCACATCGGGCTCCCCACTCAGCGGGAAGCCTGCTTCTCCCTCTCCCACTTCCCCTGCTTGTGTTCCCTCTCTCACTGTGTCTCTCTCTGTCAAATAAATAAATAAAATCTTAAAAAAAAAAAAAAGAAAGAAAGAAAGCAATGCCTTTTACAATAACATCAAAAAAAAATAAAACACTTAGGAATAAATTTAACCAAGGATGTAAAAGATCTACACACTGAAAACTATAAAATATTGATGAAAGAAATTGAAGACACAAATAAATAGAAAGATATTCCATGTTCAAATTAAAATTGTTAAAATGTCCATACTACCCAAAGTGATCTACAGATTCAATGCAATCCCTATCAAAATTCCAATGGCATGTTTCACAGAAACAGAATAACAATCCTAAAATTACATGGAACCCAAAAAAACCCAAACAGCCAAAGTAATGCTGAAAGAGTACAACAAAGCTAGAGGTATCATACTTCCTGATTTCAAACTATACTACAAAGCTATAGTAATTAAAATAGTATGGTACTGGCATAAAAATAGATGCATAGATCAATGGAACAGAATGGAGAGCCCAGAAATAAATCCATGCATATATGGTCAATTAATTATGCCAAAGGAGCAAAGAATATACAATGGGGAAAGGAGAGTCTCTTCAATAAATGGTGTTGGGAAAACAGAATATCCACATGCAAAAATATGAAATTGGACCCCTCACTTACACCATACATAAAATCAACTCAAAATGGATTAATGATTTGAACATAAGACCTGAAATGTAAATCTCCTAGAAGAAAATGCAGGGGGTAATTTTCCTGACATTGGTCTTAGCAATGAATTTTTGGATGTTCACTGAAGCATTATCTACAATAGCCAAGGCATGGAAACAACCTAAGTTGACAGATGGATGAAGACAATGTGATTATATATACACACACACACACACACACACACACACACACACACATATATATATATACTATTCAGTCTTAAAAAAGGAAGGAAATGTTGGATTTGCCACAACATAGATGAACCTGGAGGGCATTATGCTAAATAAAATAAGCCAGACATAGAAAGACAAATACTGTATGGTATCACTTATATGTGAATCTAAAAACAAAACAAAACAAAAGTTGAATTCATAGAAACAGAGTAGAAAGGTGATTCCCAGAGAGTAGAATGGCGGGGAAAATAGGAAGAGGCTGGTAAAGAATACAAACTTTTAATTATAGGATGAATCGGGTCTGAGGATCTATATATGACATGGTGAGTATAACTGGATAATGCTGTGTTGTATAACTGAAATTTACAAAGACAGAACTTAAGTGTCTCACCAAAAAAAAAAAAAAAAAAAAGGTAAATATTGAGGGGATAAATGTGTTAATTTACTCAATGGTGAATCCTTTCACTGTATATACCTATATTAAATCATCACATTGTATACTTTAAATATATTACAATTTTGTTTGTCCATTATTCCTCAGTAGAGCTGAAAAAAGGAATCTAGCAAAAACATAAAATAGAGAGATGGATGGATTCATACAGAACAGATAGATCTATACAATAAATGAAAATAACAAATTTAAGATTAGAATGCAGATTGAAAATTCCATCAGACTTGGCAATGGCAATATCTCAGTAGCTTACTCTGAAACTCTAACAGCATCTTTTTAGCACCATCTAAAAGACATTTCCAGCTATTAAGTTAAAAGGGAACTTGGGAAATGTAGATCAGGAACATAACTATGATGATTTTTGTTATTAACATATAATATATTATCTGTTCCAGGGCTACAGGTCTGTGATTCAACTATGATGATTTTTTAAACTTCTGGACTATTATTTCAGTTTTACCCTGTCTTCTCACAATAGTAGAACTCAAAGCCATAAACACATAATTGCCTCCTTTCAGCACACAAAAAAAGAAAATAGGATCCGAAAATACTAAGGCTTATGCCCAAAGAAAATGTGAGAGTTCTGCAAGCCCAACAGAGACAACTAGGAACACAGGTTGAGTGCCCAGGGACCTGAGAGGAAGATTAAAGTTTCGTGGAAAGCTCACCTTGAACCTAACCAAGATGCCCAGAGCTTTCAGATACGAGTCTTAAAAACATCAGTGTCCACCTGCTCTTTTCACAAATTCAGAACTCAAAGTTGAAAAGTTTCCCAAGTTTATACAACTATTCAGTAGCAGATCTAGAACTATATTGTACAAGAAACAATAAATGGATCCAGTGAAAACAATCCTGTAAACTACCAAACTAATTCAGAAAAAAAAAAAAAAGTGTCAAGATTTTACATAATTAGGGGTGCCTGGGTGGCTCAGTTGTTAAGCATCTGCCTTCAGCTCAGGTCATGATCCCAGGGGCCTGGGATCGAGCCCCGCATCAGGCTCCCTGCTCAGTGGGAAGCCTGCTTCTCCTTCTCCCACTCGCCCTGCTCTGGCTGTCTTTCTCTCTGTCAAATAAATAAAATCTTAAAAAAAAAAAAAAAGATTTTACATAATTATGTAGTTTGTTCAAAGTTCACCATATGCTAGACAAATACCTCCCAAAGGTTTATGTGAGGGATGAGGGAGTGCAAATGGTATCAGAATAACAGCATTTAGAATGTGCTCATTCTAAACTGCAGTGGGTTTGGGCATGACTAGAGGTTTGGTGGAGTGGCCCATCCAGGGCTGTCTACTCTTAAAAAGTGAGAAGCTTCTCTGTTAAAAACCCAGCATAGGACGCCTGGGTGGCTCAGTTGGTTAAGCAACTGCCTTCGGCTCAGGTCATGATCCTGGAGTCCCTGGATCGAGTCCCGCATCGGGCTCCCTGCTCGGCAGGGAGTCTGCTTCTCCCGCTGACCCTCCCCCCTCTCATGTGCTCTCTCTCATTCTCTCTCTCTCAAATAAATAAATAAAATCTTAGAAAAAAAAAAAAAACCCAGCATAAGAAAAGGGAACAAGAAGCTTACATGCTTAGGCCAAGCACACGTTGTTGGGACAAGAGGTCACTGTACTCTCCTGTACGGTTTTGTGTACACTACTCAGATTTGTAACAACACCATCCCTTCCCCCTAAAGATCTGTGTTGGGGCCCTGTAGACAGTGAATGATAAACATAAAAGGGCTGAGTCTAGAGATCTCTTCGTTCACTGAGACACTAGGTAAAGTTGCTCTCTACAGAATTTATCCTAATGCAGAATGAAGTGTGGTCCAAAGGAATGGGAGAGAGGGCAAACGGTATTTTTGGTAAGCAGCAAGCAGACTTTAGGAGTAGGGAATGGGGACTCAAGGGAGGCCATCAGCCACGAGATCTGAGGATGTAATAAGGGGAGAAATAAGCCAGACCTCCACCCAGAACAGAGAAGGGACATTTTCAAATCTTTCCACTCGCTATCATAGCATGCATTCTTTTTTTTACATTTTTCTTTTCTCCCTAAAAGTTTATCGTTAGCAATTTTTCAAGTACCTCACGGTCTTGATGATTTTTTGCTGGCTTCATAATATTTGCTGAATATTTCTTCACCATAAAACGTGTTGAGCTACCCCCAGGATTTAAACACTTAAGCTGTTTCCAATATTGTAAGGAAGATGTTCAGCCTTTTCCTGACTCAAAGCATTCTAAATTCTCAGAAGGGGTTGGTTAGTGAATCAAAGTGATGAAACCATTTTGAGTCTTGATAGTGTTTCAATTTGACTTTTTTTATTCCTGCAAAATGTACTATCATTAAAAACAAAAACAAAATAATCGTTATCATTACTCCCTCTTCAAATTTGGGATGTTGTCATTTAAAAGCATTCAAGTTCTAGTTGACAATTATCCTTTTTTCTTGGCTATTTCATTAAAAGGGAAGTGTATCTACTGGCTCCTTTCTTTTCCTTTCCAACAGAGATTTTTTTTGCCGCAACTATTTAACTTGATTATCTTTCTAAATTATTTTTTCATTTCCTTTGTCCATTAAAATTCTATTTCACTGCCCTCTCCAGTAATTTTTCATAGGTTTTAGAGGACTCTGAATCCAATATTTAGACCTTATGCCCAAGTAGAAAAAGAATCATAGATGCAGGTTACAAATTAATGCAAAATGGTGTCTATATAAACAGTGCATAAGTTACAGATTTATAATCTTATACTCTTTAATTGGGTAAGGAGGTTTTTGTTACTGATAAAATAAATTGCCAAGGCTTACTAATATGATGCATACAATTTCTGAAAAGGATGGCAAAAGATGTAAGACTCTGTTTTAAAATTATGTAAGAACCTAAAAGTATACACATAAAAGTACAATTCATGAACCAAAACCATGCATATTTGTTACCATTAAGTGAGCAACTACTAGGTGCCTAGGATTTTATTTAAAAGACTTATAACAAAGTAGATTTTATGCATAAGGAAATCGATGCTCAAGGTTACACTAAAAAACAATTCAAATCTTGGTCGGCATGATTTCAAAGTCATGGTCTTTCTATATGATGCTCTTCTTCACCACTGGATTGCAAGATAAGTCATATGAGTTAAAAGATCATAAAACTCCTATTTCCTCTCTAGTCTAACAGTCATAATTGATGTTCTCTGATGTATAATGTTATGGCTTTTAAAAAAAATTGTATGTTAGTTTGGGAATACATGCAGTTAAATAAGATTCTAATTAGACAAACAGTGCAAATACTAAGACCCTGGAATTGTAAATATTGTTTATACCTACCAGAGCAGGTTCCAGATATATTTACTTCATCCAAAACAAGTAGAAATTCCTTTTTCAGATAAAGAACACTAACCAGAAATTGTTAGGATGAGCTCTCTCTGTCCCAAGGAGAGAAAAGATCTGCCGAAAGTCTCCAAGGAGTCACCAGTTGTTGCATAATATATGATGCAATAAATTCTAGATCAAATGTAATAAGCATAAAAATAAAACATAAGCATTCTCTATAATTGGAAACTGATTTCCTGACTTTCCAGTTTTAAGGAAAATCTCATAGAATTAGTATTGTGCAATGGATATTCCCCTGCCTTAGCAGCTTAGGATAGAAAACAGAGTCACA
Source organism: Leptonychotes weddellii (assembly GCF_054177405.1). NCBI lineage: Eukaryota > Metazoa > Chordata > Mammalia > Carnivora > Phocidae > Leptonychotes > Leptonychotes weddellii. The sequence continues at coordinate 60,633,033 of NC_138382.1, forward strand.
TTTTTCAATATTTCATCTCTCTCTACACACCACCGCCACATCCAAGATAAGCCTTCCAACACCAGGAACTGACTCCTCAATTCAAGGCCTCATTCCTGGCTATAAGTCCCTTTTAGAGAGAAATTTTCATCTACCAGGTAACTCTATTCTCTACCACCACTGGGCCTGACATTGCTACATGGTATCTTTGTCGAAGCCCAGATGGTTCTATCACTTAGGCTTGATCCAGCTTGTTTCCTACCAGATTTACGGTAAAATAGCACATACCTCCACCAAAAATCTTTCAACCCATCAGCTCTATGTTAACTGTCCACTGCCAGGGATAGTCCCCTCAGTTCAGACTTTTCTACCCATGGGACTTATCTGAAGTTTATTCAACCAGCCTGTAGAGGACAAAAGACTGAAAGATAAGCAACATGTAGGGAGACTGAGAATCTGGACATCATGTACCAAATAAATTACCACTTGCTCAATCACTGCTTTCATTAAAATAAAACCCCAGGGGCAAAAAAAAGTTGGGGGGGGTGGGAGCAAACACAACCCACATGATATATTGTCTGGGTTCATGTCACTTGGGCTCATGGGCTTCTGGTCCTCCCAACAAATTGTCCAAATTCAATTCTGCTTCTTAGTTATTTCGGCCTTACACATACCTACAAGCAGCCATCTTCCTCAAGACATAGTCAGGACCGGGATGACTGGATCCAAGATTTCAGATCTCAGCATCTGCTATCTAAGAATTATTATATTCTATCTCCCTCTTTCTTCCTCTCCTTTCCTCTCTACTCCTTCTCTCTCTCCCTCCTTCCTCCTTTTCTCCGTTCTGTCTGCCCCCCCAAACCTCTACTGCCTGAGAGCAGAATACTTCATATCTTCTCATTCTCAAGATCTGTCCTTCTTTTCTATCTCCAGTTTTTTTTTTCCCAGGAAAAATCCAACCATATTATAATTGAAAAAGTCCCTTTCAGAGTCTGTTCTGTTTCCAATGAAATTAATTGTGTTGAGTTGCGAATCTAGCAATAAGCAGATAAATTCATATTGTGCGTAAGTCCATCCTGAGAACAGGTTCAAGAATTTGGGATGTGATGAACGAAATATGCTTTGGACATAAGAATTTCAAAATCTTACAAGAAGTTAGTCTAATCCATGAATGTGTATTACAGTGACACAATTTGACCACAGCCATCTACTTATGGTAAGAACCTGAATGAGCTTATTAAATCACCTATTAAACACAGAGTTCTCCAAGGAACAGTCAGTCATATTAAACACTGCTCTCTCCATAACAAGAAAAAAGCATTAGTATCTCTAAAGAAGGGCCTCATGATATATGTAAACTCCAGAAAGTTCAGAAAATGACTATCAAGGGACCTTGATTTTTTATTCTCTAAGTAAATAATGCACAACAGCTAGAAATGTTTGGTGACATATTAATGAAAGTCAGCTTGCATAAATTTAATTGGGTACTGGAAACTGTTCCTTGTGTTGCCAATAAAAACAGATGGAGAGTATCATTTCAAAGAAAGAGGTAATGAAACTTCCCTTGAAGAAATTGCTTAAGAAAAATGGTAACACTTGAATATAGAATTAGCTTTAAGAACACACACCATGTGACATTTAAATGGAAAAAAAGAAAAGAAATAAGAGTAAATAAGCTAACTTCATTCCTAACACATAATCAATCTGATGTCTACAGAGTGCCAGCTCTTTGCCCAGCACTATCTCTTTGTCAGACCTCTCTAGATATTGCCAGTTACAAGGAAGAGAATGTTCCAGCCATCTGCTTCATCTGAGGTTTATTCACACAAGTGATAGAGAACCCAAGTCTAAAAGATAAAGAACACATGTAGGCAGGTTATGAGAATCTGGACATCATGAACCAAATAACTTACCAATTGCTTAATCCCTGGCTTCATCAAAATAAAACTCCAGTGGAAAGAAGATTCTCATGACTCATGGAGAAGGGAAATTTTCTCATTCCAGTAAATGAATTTCTGACACATATCCACAGCTGTTATATAGCCATAATTAAGACTGGGAATTAGATAATCCAATTTGTGTGGAAAATCTATCATTAATCATTCAAAATAAATAGATACTCCAAACAAAACATATCTTTGTGTAGCATTTTAGACGAGGTAGAATAACAAATGCTACTGACTCCTTCAAGTCCCTAGCGAACCTCTTGTGACAACTCATCACTCTTTCCTACACCCTATTTCATGTTGTTTTCCCTTGTTGTCTACTATCAGCAATGTCTCTACCTCCATTCTTCCATCACATCCTTGATCTACTGACAGTACGTCCAGCACTGACAGCCAGTTGATCAATCTGTGGTTGATTCATTACTGAACAGTTGAAAACTCATTCTAACATTGGGAATACTGTCTCTAACCTGATTTTGCTTCTACCTGTCTTGATGGCGTTGAGTGAGTCATGACCCTTTCTGGGTTTTAATTTCCCCATTGTTAAAGTGAAGGGTAGGACTAGATAACTCTTAAGACCTGCCCCCTCCAACTGTCACCCTCTCATTCTAGAACTCATAGTAATGTCAGACTGGTTTCTAATTCTTAAAGTACTTTCAGTAAATGCATCGCTGAACTGATCTTCATACAGCCCTTTGAGGTAGGTAAGGTGAGTATTACTAGTCCCATTTTAGAATGAGGAAGATGGCTCGGGATTAAAAAAGTTTATTGAAGGGGCACCTGGGTGGCTTGATCAGTTAACCATCAGACTCTTGATTTCAGCTCAGGTCATAATCTCAGGGTCGTGGGATCCAGCCCTGTGTCGGGCTCTGTGCTGGGCATGGAGCCTGCTTGGGATTCTTTCTCTCCCTCTCCCTTTGCCTCTCCCCCTGCCCCCACTCGCACACTCGCTCTCTCTAAAGAATTTTTTTTAATTTTTAAAAAAACAGTTAAAAATTTTATTGAAGACACCCCACTTGCTGGTGGCAGATGTCTTCCGAGTCCTAATTTAGCGCTTGTTCCTTTCCACTGTGCTATTCCATGATATACTAAGATGAATGGAGGCTCCCAGTGGCATGCCTAGGGGACAAGGATGATCAGGATGGGGTTTTCATTTGGCTCACTGCCTTCAGGTGGCCCTTTTCTTGATGGGTGCCTGAATGAGATATGCTGGAAGAATTCTATGAGGGATAAAAAGGAGATGAAGAGCTTCAGGCAGAGGGTGAGGAAGAAAAAGAGAAAAGGGAGATATATAGGAGCCATCATATGGAGTGAAACTTTAGGGAAAAAACATGTTTGAGGAGGACTTTTAAGTTTTATTCTAAGGTGTGCATTGAAACACCGTCTTCCTTACCCATAATAAAACAACAGTAAAAATCAACATCGTCTTTCAATGTATTTGAGTTAGACTTGTATTTTCTTTTGATTTTTAGATGTATGAATTTCTCAGATGGGCCCCAACATTTGGGTTATAATAAAAGGAAGAACAGTTTTTACATATCATCGGTCCCATTGAGCAAAATTAAACAAAGCAATAAGTTCCCTCCATCTCTCTCTCTCCCTCTCTCTTCCCCCCCCCACACACATACACAAAGAAGGTGTTGTTAGTCATTACTTTGAACTGACAATATGTAATCCTCTACTTACCTTTTTACTGAAGAAAAGAGCAAACTATGAGCCCATTAACTGTCTGATACACCTGGGAGAAGTTGTGTGCCATTGAACATTTCAGATAAAATAGGAGGATATGAAATTGCCCTTCCACCTGACTCCAACTGAATGTTGAGGATTCATCTGGAGTTTAGGGAAGCCCAGTGTCCTGAGAAAATAAATCAGCATAAAGCCAAGGGAAAGATTGGAGTTCCCTGATCTAAATAAGATTCTTTCAACCCTAAAACATCTCCCAAAAGGCAATATTTCCCAATCTAAGGGATCTGAAACTGGAGGGCTGCAAATTGTATGCAAGGGGTCTACCAATCAATATGGCACATGCATCTTTTCAACAGAGAGATACCTAAGATACAACTAAGGTGGGGGGAAATGACATTGCAAACTTAAAAAGGTTATAAACTACTGACATAAAAAGAAACACAGTGAAGTCCAACTTAACTTCAGATCAACTTAAAGGGACTTTTTTGTACTTGACAGTTTTCATCTATCTTCCAAATCTACTTTAAAATTGGCCGTGTACAAAGGACAACAATAGTATTTGGCTAATTTGTTTGGCAGATGAGTATCATTTACTCCTTCACCTTGGGAAACCATTTTTATAAAGTGCATTCAAAGGAGTAATTTCCATAGGATAATGGGAATAAAGCAGAATATCCCAAATTTCTTATTAGACATGGTAGAATATTATTTAGAAAGCATTCAAATTTAGCACAAACAATGCAGTTACAGGGAAACTCAGGAGACGTGTCTCTTTGGATCCACGCAGGAAGTGGAAACTTACACTTTCCGAGTTCCTTCTACATGGCAATCCTTCCAGTACACTATTTATCACTCCAATCTTAAGAGCTAGGTATTGTTCTCATTTAAGAAGAAATAAGTAAAGCTCAAGTAAAATGTCTCAGGTGACTCAACTCTTTTTTTTTTTTTTTTAAGATTTTATTTATTTATTTAACAGAGAGATAGCGAGAGCAGGAACACAAGCAGGGGGAGTGGGAGAGGGAGAAGCAGGCCTCCCGTGGAGCAGGGAGCCCGATGCGGGACTCGATCCCAGGACCCTGGGATCATGACCTGAGCCGAAGGCAGATGCTTAACGACTGAGCCACCCAGGAGCCCAGGTGACTCAACTCTTAAGTGATGGAGTGTTACTTACACTTAGGTTTTTCTGATTCGTAGTCTCCTGCTTTTTCACCATACCATAACACCACTACAGCATAATGTGGCCTTTTCACTCTATCGTAACAATCCCTTGGCAAAGCGAGTTGTGTGTACCACAAAGTACAAGCATACACACAGTTATGCTTCACGTTTGGCTCATATTCTTTTGCACTAAGAAAAGTTCAGGGTTTAGAAGAAGATGTGGATTTGCACTCCACCTGCATAATGCATTAGGATTTCAAATGATTTTACACTATTCGAAAAGCTGCCTTCATATATTATAGAATTGAGCATGATTGAGGGAACCCAATAAATGGCACTCCTCTTTTCCTGCCTAAATTCTCAGCCAAGTGAAAGAGGCAGAAAAGTGAGCCTACGTGGGCCGGAATATGTCCTTTATTTCTGACAAAGGCTAGAGGAAAGGACATGGCTTTTGGTCTAACTGCCAAGTGGACTTGCTAATACACTATATACCCCCAGAATTAGGCAGACTTGTCTCCCCACCACCGACCAACTGGACAATGTCAGCCACTGTAGAGTGTACCACAGAGGAGCCGGTCAGTACATGGGCTTCCTTCAGACAGTTTGCTCCTAAGAAAAGGAAGGAAATAAGGGGCTGAGTTATGCATGCCCTATTCCTTTCCCAAAATCTTAAATCAGGTAATTTACTCTACCAATGACTGTGTGAGAAAGGTCTAAGGAAAGAATCTAAGAGGAGCGTGTAGGAAAAAAATCTTATAAAAACTAGGAATAGGGAGGATACATTACCTCCCTAAGCAGTTTCAGCGCCTAAATGCTATTGGCTTATAGGGAGGTTGAGCAGCAGAGATGCTAAGGGGCAAAAGCTGGATGAGTATGTCCCTTACCCAGAACTGTAGTCAAGCACTCAGACGCAGAGACAAGCAGGAGAATGGGATCAGGGGGCCAGAGAAAGGGAGACTGAATGGAACATCAAAACAAGGGATGGCCAGAAGCCAGGATCTGGGGCTAGGGGATGAAAATCAGAGAAATGGGGACAGGAGAAAAGGGTGAAGCAATGAACAGTAAGAAGCAAACTCCTGACACAGGAGCTCTTGTCTACGCCCGTGTCTTACAAGCTCACTGCAGCCTGCTAGACCGGAAAGGTGCCTAAACTCAGAAATCCAAAACTGTGCTGAAACCCACCCTTTCCTCATGGAGTAAAGTCAAGATTTCCTTGGGTGGGCTTACCTAGTCAGAAGCTTTTAAGTATAGAGGGGCATCCCCAAGGTGGGATACAGAGTTCCATGAGTGTCACTCTTAGCCAGGGCCCCAGGTTCTGGCATTCCCCACAATACACTTGGGGTTTCCCATCATAAGGCATCAGAGCTGGGTGTTCAAGCTTCTGAGTGGAGAGGCACACTGAATATGAACGGAGAGCTAGAAGCCACAATTGGACCTGAAAGGCCACGGAATTGGTGATCTCTATTGGCTTGACAGGTGGTGGTCCTTTGGCTTGGGGCACAAATTAATGGTACATGTATGTCTTAGAGATGCTTTAGATTGTCCAGAAGCTTCCCCAGAAATTAGGCAAATGCTGATATAATGTAGATATTATGAGGTTTTAACTGTTTAACTATTAAAGTTAAGAATTATTTTAGTGATTATTAATAGAAAACCAAAAACAATGGGTTAATCAAATTGGAAATTTATTTTTTCCGCTATGTAAGTGAAGTCCTGAGGTAAGCAGACTAAAGCTATGTTGGCAGTTCCAAGAAGCCCAAAGATTTCATGGTAGCACTACTCCAAGGACCCAGTGTCCTTCTGGGTAACATCCTCATATTCTTGCCTTCCACATGGCTAGTGACCCTCCAGCCATCATGTCTACATTTCAGGGAGAAATAAAGGGAAGGGCATGGAACAAAAAGATGTCTGCTCTTTGAAGTAACTTTTCTGTAAGCCTCACCTGACAATTGCTGCTTATATCTCATTGGGTAGAATTAGGTCAAAGGCTACCCCATGATCAAGGAAGGTAGAGATTTGTATGGTTTCAGGTGGGTACACAACTAATATCAATAAAATCAGGTCTGTTGGCAAGGAAGCAGAGAAGAATAGATACTCAAAAGGCAGCCCACTGTCTCTTACACAGAGGCACACAAAGGGATGGAACGGCCGAAACTCATTATTGCTACGTATGTGGATATTCTGGGTCAAGGATTACAGTGACTTACTAATACGACACAAGTTCTATGGGGGTGCCCCAGGGAAGTTCATGTTTCAAGAGTGAGTAGAACTACTTACTTCATAAACTTCTAGGCTTGTCCTTTCTGCAGGTGCAATATCACAGTTGTCTTGCACTAAATCAGCAGTTCTAAACTACATCTTTTGCAAGAGTGCTGGTCTCTCTACAGCAAAATCACCAGAATACTTACTTAAACTACAAACTCCTAGATCCTGCTGCACAGACCCAGTTGGGGCACCATGTTCTATGTGGTGCCATATCAGAAAAGGCTACTAAAAGCCATCCTGCAGTGTGGGGAGGTTTTCCTGAAGGGTCTAAATGACTCCAGCTGAACAGAGCCTCTGGGCAGTCTGGGCCACCTTTGGAGACAGTGGCAGTGTTCTCTCCTGAGAGAGAGGCGTTCTCAAGATGGGCAGCCTCGCTTTCCTCCTAATGACGCAGCCTGAGGGACAGAGGGCTTGGCTGGCTTCATTGCCTTCCCAGCACTCATTCAGCAGAGAAGTCAGACCTCTCAAAGAGCAAAGCCCACATCCCCAGGTATTTTGCTGATCCTCCCCCATCCCCAACCCACGCCTCAACTGCTTCAGGCTGGGAGCACTACAATGCAACACATCAGGCAGAGTCTTCTTGGAACAAGTTTTCCATGCCTTGAAGGCAATCTCCTTCTAGGTAGCTAAATCATTTCTTGCCTCTTAGCCTCCACAGAGCTTAGAATTCATAAACTCTCTACAGATAAATAGTGTTCCAAAATATGCATACATACATACATATATACATACATACATACATGGTTATCTAAAAGTCTTATGTTAAATTATTCATTCCCTTTTTTTAAAAAAAAATCAATCCTTTGCAGAGAAAGGAAAAGGTTTTTAAACAAAAACATTTTAAAGGTATGTGATTGTAGCTGTAAGATGAAACACGAGATGATGGGAAGAGCACAGAGAATGGGGAAGAGATGCAAGATGTGCTTTTGACTCCCATATATAAAATTGATTCCAGCAGAAGCTAATTACAAGATCCAAGCAGGAAATGATCAAGCTCCCAAAACTACACTCCCATCTACGTCTTCTACCATGTTTCCAAACCCTATACTAATGTTCATTCTAGGCCCTTCCTCAAATTTTAATCTTGTATTTTCACTCCATTCAATCGCCATCACATAATAAACACACTGGTATGAAAACTTCTGTTCTTAGTGGTCTGGATATTCCTTAAGTATAATCTCCCATCTTGAGACTTCAATCCCACTGAAGTCCACTGATGTCCCTGCCATGGGCATTCTCAAGTCATCTGCCCTCCTTGTAGCCAATCAGTGCCTTGTGTGCCCTTAACAGAAATTATCAACATCCTTGTGCATTCTGTGGAGGAACAGTTATATTTTAGACACTGTCACAAAGGAGTGGAAACCAAAGGAGCTGCCACTTCATCATCCCCTAGGCTGACCTGCCCATGATCTCAGAGTTCACCTGCAAGTCATATTTCATTTAGTGAAGCACTTCTTCATGGTAGCTGGCTAGTTTTTGTAAAAGTAATTTACATCCATTTCCTCTTATTAGGTCATTTGCCCCTCCCACCACTCCTTTAGGCAGTTATTAATCCATTGTTTTCTCTTGGAACATATCTCCTTCAGCTTTCATACTTTTTGGTATCCTAATATCCTAAAACAGTAAAGCTTCCAAAAGTGACTTAGCCTAAGATGTTACTCATACGTCAAAAAAGTAATTTTCAGAAATATCTTAAACAGCTAGCTCCTTCCTTCAGATGATTTCTAATGCGGAAACTTGATGTGTAAGCTGCTCTATTTTCAAGGTGAGAGAACCCAGAGAGGTGGGCTTGTGTTCATTCTTGACCCCTGAGGCTGCCCAGAAAGACCTTTCTAGAAATCTAGGAATCTGTAGACCACATTTTGAAAACACTTGTGCTAAGGAAATCTGAATCCTTTAAATACCTCATGAATATTGACAACTTCTACTCTGATTTGGAGACCATGTCATGCTTGGATAGATCTAAATATTAAAAAGTATATGAACAAATAAATCAATATAGAATCAATGAAAATATACCGCAACAAAGAAGGGAGCCAACCATAAGGCAGGAAACCTCAGAATAGAAGTACTGTTAAAAATAATAAAATTATTTCTACAAGAACCAGAAAAAAATCTGGCAACTATTTTTCCCAAAGATACAGAAGCTATGATCTTTGTAAAACAGAAATAGCAAGCTTTAATGAAGAATATAGTTGAATGAGGGAAGATACTGAAGAAACTAGAAAAACGTGCAGGAAAGTCCAATATGTCATAATGAAATTAAAAATCCATTGAAGGAGGCCAAGAGGTCAAAAGCAGAAGTGACATTGAGTACCTGGAACAATAATATTGAAGACAAACTTGAGAAGGTATCACTGAACAAAGAGGAAATGAGAACAAAAATTTTAATTGTGACAGGAAAAAATAATAATTTTTAAGAACATGAAATTGGCTAGGGGTGCCTGGATGGCTCAGTCAGTTAAGCATCTGCCTTCAGCTCAGGTCATGATCCCAGGGTCCTGGGATCGAGTCCCGCATCGGGCTCCTTGCTCATTGAGGAGCCTGCTTCTCCCTCTGCCTGTCACTCCCCCTGCTTGTGCTTGCACTCTCTCTCTCTTTCTTTCTCTCTGTCAAATAAATAAATAAAATCTTTTTAAAAAGAACACGTAATTGGCTAGATCATCCTGACAGAAAATTACTGAAGAATCATCAGCCTTAAACAACATATTAGACCATATGAGCTTAACAGACATTTACACAAGAACAGGAAATAAAATCCAACCTAAGATTGATAATGTCTTGAACAAAGAAGTCAGAAATAGTAGGACCCTAAAACAAACAAAAAAAGAAAGAAAAAAAATTTTCTGGATCCTTAAAAAAGGCGGGGGGCCTGAATCTATTAAAAAAAAACTGGGTTCATCATGTTCCAGGAACAGTTGTTGAAATAGAAACTTTTTTAGACACAAAAGGGCAAACTATTTTAATTATGTGGATAAAGAAAAGTACTGTAAGATGTAAGAAGAAGAAAAGCTTACCTAGAAAGGAAAAAATTCAAGTTTGCCTCAGTCTTCATCATATGTTTAAATTCCATAAGAAAATGGAGGTGTGTCTGTAAAATGTTGAGGGAAAAATCCTAGTAAGCCAAAATCCCAAACTTAGTCAACTTCTCCTTCACAAACAAAACCAACAGAAAAAACTTCTCATGCAAGGATTCAGCACAAATACCACAAATGTACCCTTGATAGAAATGTCCTGAAGTACATTCTACAGCTGAAGAAGTTGAAAGAGGCTTTGAGAAGTCAAAAGTCAAAATTTAAAGGCACTGCTGTCAGTACATATAAAAAACAATTTAATGTGGAAAATAACTATAAAACTTATTGCAAATATAATTTTAAAATTTCACTCAAGCTAAAAAAAAAAACCTTGCAAGGAAACTTTCATTGGTTAAAATACACTGCTGTTTAGCTAATCCTCAATGGGGAAAAACTGAAAGCTTTTCCCCTAAGGTCAGGAATACAACAGTGTCCGTTCTCACCACAGGGTTCCACATAGTACTAGAAGTCCTAGCCTCAGTAATCAGACAACAAAAAGAAATAAAAGATATCCAAATTGGCAAGGAAGACGCCAAACTTTCACTCTGCACAGACATGATACTCTATGTAGAAAACCTGAAAGACTCCACCAAAAAATTGCTAGAACACGAATTCAGAATGAATTCAGCAAAGTAAGTCGCAGGATATAAAATCAACATACAGA
>NC_138382.1:60643907-60670065 GCF_054177405.1 Leptonychotes weddellii
TAAGTTGAAAAAGAAAAACAAGGACACCTGGGTGGCTCAGTCAGTTCAGTGTCTGCCTTCGGCTCAGGTCATGATCCCAGGGTCCTGGGATTGAGCCCTGCATCGGGCTCCTTGCTCAGTGGGGGGGCCTGCTTCTCCCTCTCTCTCTGCCTCTCTCTCTCAGTCTGTCTCTCATGAATAAATAAATGAAATCTTAAAAAAAAAAAAAAAAACAAAGCTGGAGGCATCACAATTCCAGACTTCAAGCTGTATTACAAAGCTGTAATCATCAAGATAGTATGGTATTGGCACAAAAACAGACACATAGCTTAATGGAACAGAATAGAGAATCCAGAAATGGACCCACAACTGCATGGCCAAGTAATCTTTTGACAAAGCAGGAAAGAATATCCAAGGGAAAAAAGACAGTCTCTTCAACAAACGGTGTTGGGAAAACTGAACAGCAACATGCAGAAGAATGAAATTGGACCACTTTCTTATACCATACACAAAAATAAATTCAAAATGGATGAAAGACCTAAACGTAAGACAGGAAACCATCAAAATCCTAGAGAGAAAAAAAGCCTCTTTTACCTGGGCTGCAGCAACTTCATACTAGACACGTCTCTGGAGGCAAGGGAAACAAAAGCAAAAATCAACTATTGGGACTTCATCAAGATAAAAAGCTTCTGCACAGTGAAGGAAACAATCAACAAAACTAAAAGGCAACTGATGGAATGGGTGAAGATATTTGCAAATGACATATCAGATAAAGAGTTAGTATCCAAAATCTATAAAGAACTTATCAAACTCAACACCCAAAAAACAAATAATCCAGTTAAGAAATGGGCAGAAGGCATGAATAGACACTTTTCCAAAGAAGACACACAAACGGCAACAGACACATGAAAAGATGCTCAACATCACTCATCATTAGGGAAATACAAATCAAAACCACCATGAAATACCACCTCATACCTGTCAGAGGGTTAAAATTAACAGCTCAAGAAACAACAGATATTGGTGAGGATGCAGAGAAAGGGGAACCCTCTTACACTGTTGGTGGAAATGCAAACTGATGCAGCCACTCTGGAAAACAGTATGGAGGTTCCTCAAAAACTTAAAAATAGAACTACTGTATAACTCAGCAATTTCACTACTAGGTATTTATCCAAAGGATACAAAAATGCTGATTCAAAGGGGCACATGCACCCCAGTGTTTGCAGCAGCATTATCAACAATAACCAAATTATGGAAAGAGCCCAAATGTCCATCAACTCATAATGAATGGATAAAGAAGATGTGGTATATATACACGATGGAATATTACACAGCCATCAAAAAGAATGAAATCTTGCCATTTGCAACAACATGGTTGGAACTAGAGTGCATTATGCTAAGCGAAATAAGGCAGTCAGAGAAAGACAAATACCATATGATTTCATTCATATGTGGAATTTAAGAAACAAAACAAATGAATATAGAGGAAGGGGAGGGAAAATAAGATAAAAGCAGAAAAGGAAGCAAAACATAAGAAACTCTTAACTATAAAGAACAACCTGAGGGTTGCTGGAGGGGAAGGGAGTGAGGGGATGGATGAAATGGGTGATGGGCATTAATGAGGGTACTTGTTGGGATGAGCGCTGGTTGTTGTATGTAAATGATGAATCACTAAGTTCTACTCCTGAAACCAATACTACTATGGTTAACTAATTGTTAACTAACTTGAATTTAAATTTTTAAAAAAAGAAAAAAAGGAAATTAAAAAATAATTAAATAAATAAAATGCTATTTAGGGATAACTCCATGAGAATAAGTCATAGAAAGTACAGAGGATGCCAAGGCTAAGTAAAATTCCTCACCATGAATTAGAAGGAGTTGAAAAGTATTTTTTGAACTTTATTTTTATTTTTAAGAAACCATAAAACTACTATTTATGATATTCTGATAAACTCAAAGGAAAACTCATGCCACAAGTGGACCCCTACAGGAATCTGAAATTTTGAGGAACTGAATGGTCTGACAACCTGAAACTGAAATTTTAAAGTTGTTCTATATTATTAGTGCCCCTGGGTTCCTCAAAGAAGAAAACAGAAATACTTTTGAAATGAACCCACCCTCAACACAGGCCCCAAAGAATTCTACTTCCCCCAAAGAATATATTCCAAGAAATATGAACAGCATACAGTCAGAAATCACAAAATATACAAGAAAAGAAGGTACCATAAGAGACAGTCTACAGTAATAATAGAGAGCAAAAGCAGACTTTCAAAGAGTTCAGATATTGCAATTATTAGACACAGAATATGAAAAAGTACTGGGGCGCCTGGGTGGCTCAGATGGTTAAGCGTCTGCCTTCGGTTCAGGTCATGATCCCAGGGTCCTGGGATCGAGCCCCACATCGGGCTCCTGGCTCAGCGGGGAGCCTGCTTCTCCCTCTCCCTCTGCCTCTCTCCCTGCTCATGTTCTCTCTCTCTGTGTCTCTTTGTCTCAAATGAATAAATAAAATCTTTAAAAAAATACATTAAAAAAAAGAATATGAAAAAGTATATTGAATTAAGATATTTAAAGCAATAAAGAAGTGTTAAAAATATGATTAAAGAGGGGGTGGAGGGGGCGCCTGGGTGGCTCAGTCAGTTAAGCATCAAATTCTTGGTTTTTGGCTCAGGTCATGATCTCAGTGTCGTGGGATGGAGCCCCATGTGGGCTTAAGCACAGAGTCTGCTTAAGATTCTTGCCCTCTGCCTCTCCCCCTGCTTGCACTCGCTCATGCTCTATCTCACTCTCTCAAATAAATAAATAAATCTTAAAAAAAAAAAAAAGAGGGGCGGAATGACCAACAGCCTGCAGAGCAACATGCTTAAGTTTTATTGTGACTCCTGTGATATACAGCTCACCCATGACTCTCCATCTGTGAGGAAGACACACTGCAGTGGTAGGAGACACAAAAAGAATGTGCAAGACTACTACCAGAAGTGGATGGAAGAGTAGGCTCAGAGCTGCATATCCACAAGGAAAGATACCTCCTACTCCATTCTCTGCTCTTCCTCCTGCAGGAGCAATGATCCCACCTCCCCTCAGTCTCGTGGCTCCTCCTCGCCCTGGTATGATGCCAGCATCCCATATGGGGGGCCCTCCCATGATGCCAATGATGGGCCTTCCTCCTCCTGGGATGACACCAGTGGGACCTGCTCCTGGAATGAGGCCACCTATGGGGGGCTACATGCCAAAGATGCCTAGGCCCCCAATGATGAGACCCCCTACCCATGTTCCCATGATGGTGCCCATTCAGCCAGGAATGACTCCACCAGACAGATAGAGAGGGGAGCCTCTTTATATCCATTTTACATTACTTGTTCTACTTCACCAGGAGACCGTGGTGCAGTGACTCTGGTGTTTTCTAACAGCAGGACAGGGAAGACTTGCTCCCCCCTCCTATCAAAGAGAGAATAATTTTGGCAGGTGACTAGTGGGACCCCCCAAAAAAGCAATTTTCATTTGTATCATGAAATGTGAAAATAAAATTGTCAACTGTTTTAGTTAAAAAAAATTAATAATAAAAAATAAAAATAAAATATGATTACAGAACAAGAGACCATTAAAAAACACTATAGACTGAATGCTTGCATCCCCTCAAAATTCTTATGTTGAAACCTAGCCCCAATGTGATGGTTTTAGAAGCTGGAGTCTTTGGGAGGTAATTAGATCATGAGGGTGGAGCCCTCAAAATGGATTAGTGCCCTTAAATAAGAGACCCCAGTGGACTCCTTCAGCCCTTCTTCCATGTGAGGACACAGAGAGAAGACAGCCATCTCTGAACCAGGAAGCAGGCTCTCACCAGATGCAAATCTGCCAGCACCTTGATCTTAGACTTCCCAGCCTCCAGAGCTGTGAGAAATAAATGTTTGTTATTTAAACCACCCACCCGATGGTATTTTTATTATAGCAGCCTGAAGAGACTAAGACAAAAATAAGCAAATCTGAAAAGAACCAAATTGTATTCCTAGTAACAAAAAATATTAATAAAGCCACTGAAACTAACAAATTCCATGGAAAAGTTGAACCAGAAGATTAGACACAAATAATATTACTAGCAAAATGTTAGGTAGTTATGAAGAATTAATGTAGTATGCTCCTTACAGAGACAAAAATATGGAAAACATAATAGGTAGGTGAAAAAAAAAGATAAAATAAGTGTCTAACATAGGTCTAATTGGAATTTCAGAAGGAAGGGAGAAATAGAATGGAGAAGAGGTCATATCTAAAGAGATAATGACTGGTAATTTCTCAGAAGAAGTTTTGGGAAATCCAGTGAATTCCAAGTAGTATAAATAAAAAGAAATCCATACTTAGATTTCATCATAATGAAATACTGGAATATTTAAAACCAGGAGAAGATTTTTCAAACAACAGCCAGACTGGAAAGACAAATCAGTGTCAAAGGAGTGACAATGTTAACTAATGTCCTATCAGCAAAAATGGAAACCAGAAACAGTGAAACAGTATGAGAAAAAAACTAGCAAAATATATCCAGTAAAAAAAGATTTCAAGAGCAAGTGTAAAATAAAGACATTTTCAGACAAAATAAAATTTAAGAACCTGCCATTAGACCATCATTAAAGAAAATTCTAAAACTAAGTTGTCCATTAGAAATATAATGAGCAGTATGTAGGGCGCCTGCGTGGCTCAGTTGGTTGGGCGACTGCCTTCGGCTCAGGTCATGATCCTGGAGTCCCAGGATCGAGTCCCGCATCGGGCTCCCTGCTCAGCGGGGAGTCTGCTTCTGCCTCTGACCCTCCTCCCTCTCATGCTCTCTGTCTTTCATTCTCTCTCTCTCAAATAATAAATAAATAAAATCTTTAAAAAAAAGAAATATAGTGAGCAGTATGTAAATTTAAATGCTCTTGTATAGAGCCACATTTTTAAATGCAAAAAAGGTAAAATTAATTTTAATAATGATCTATTTAAGCTAACAGATCAAAAAATTATTTCAATGTATAATCAATATAATAATCATTAATGAGATACTTTACCCTTTTTTATACTAGGTGTTTGAAATCCAGTATGTACTTTATACTAACAGCAAATCTCAATTCAGACTAATAATTATATTTCAAGTGCTCAATATGCATATGACTGGTGGTTACCATATTGATCAATGCAGTGCTAAGAGATATACTTAGAAGGAAAATTATTCCTGGTGAAATGGCTGAGATGCAAGAAGAGAGGATGAACAAAACAGGTGATAAAAAGGTGGGCAAACCCAATGTTCCCAAGAGACATTGACTGTATAAAACAATAGTATTTATATTGTACACTGGAAGTTAGGGACAGGTTTGAACAGATTCTGTTTAAATAGTCTGGGGAAAGAATACTTCACAAGGATGTTGTACACCTCATACAGCATCACATTAAGAGATACACAATGTCTAATCAGTGATGGCCAGACTGGATCAGGGTGAAATAGCCAATCCCTCTATCACGAAGTCATAATGTTTTCACTTTTTACCAAAAATCAATCCATGGGGTGAGAACCAGGCAGAAGAAACAGGTACAAAGTCCGTGAGACAGAAGTACATCTGGTGTGTTTGATGGGCGCCTGGGTGGCTCAGTTGGTTAAGTGACTACCTTCGGCTCGGGTCACGATCCCAGGGTCCCACACTGGGTTCCCCCTGCTCTGCAGGGACCTGTTTCTCCCTCCCCCTCTGCACCCCTCCCCCGCCTGTGTTCTCTCTCTCTAATAAATAAATCAAATCTTTAAAAAGAAGAAGAAGAAGTACATCTGGTGTGTTTGAGAAATAATGAGAAAGCTTCCCTATACTGTAGCCCTTAGCTAAGCTAATATCTGATCAAAATAATTTACCTGTTAACAATTTTTTTCTTTCTTTTTTTTTTTTTAAAGATTTATTTATTTATTTGAGAGAGAGAGAGCATGAGAGGGGGAGAGTCAGAGGGAGAAGCAGACTCCCCGCTGAGCAGGGAGCCCAATGCGGGACTCGATCCTAGGACTCCAGGATCATGACCTGAGCTGAAGGCAGTCACTTAACCAACTGAGCCACGCAGGCACCCTATTAACGATTTTCTTAAAAGGACTGTATCAGAATCACTAAAAGAACTGTTTAATGACTAAAGATCATTTAATCAGAATTAATAAGTAATCCCTATAGCAACCAACTGTTGATACTGAACCCAGATCCCCTTGAAACCCTTGGGCCATTTCTCTGTACCCACCCCCATCCGCAGCTCCTTTGTGCTTTTGCCGCCCTGGGCCCCATCGGTGACTATCTTCAGAAGACTGCCCTCAGCCACAGACACCATTTTGCCTGCCTGCCTGTGCAAAAGGCCGAAAGTATCTGAGACACTGGGTTTAGTTTGGGTGGCTCTGAGCCACTGAATGACTTATGAAAGCCCAGCTCTCTTTCCAGTTGGGACAAAATATGAGCTATAATTTTTCTCCAAAGCTTTCCCGTACAATCCAGCTGAGGCTAGAATGGTGCCAGAAGTTTTACCCTTGCTTGGATTCCTTCTTTTCACTGATCCGTTTCTCCTACTCCCTTACCTGTTTCTCCTGAGAGCAAGTCCCTAAATAAATCACTTGCACATAAATACTCAGTTCAGTGTTGGCATCTGCAGAACATGACACAAGGCAATCCCTAATTTTGAATGCCACACAACATCTGGAATATATATAACAAATATAATCTAATTCTATATACTCATATGCAAAAATGAAACATAAATAGAAATCCTTTCTACTTCCATTTGAAGTGATCGGTTTCTGCTGGCATACACTGTAAATAATTCATCATGAGCAGTCAGTGCAAGGCTGATCCATGCGTGGCATCTACCAGCCAGGGTACAACACGGTACACACCACAGTGTCAAATTGCACTCATACACACAGTATTAGCATTATTGAAAACTCAGCTGTGCATCACTTTTCTGACTGTGTAAAACTTCTTTGGTTCTTGAATACAAGCAAATCGCTCACCATTCCTAAAGACTGAATGTGGCGCTTATTGTTTCAGAGACAATGAGTCTAGTGTTTGGTGATCAGACTACATGTTTCAAAGGGAATCTTTGTCTGCTTAACATGAAATAAATCAGACTCTATATTTATTGGGAAAAGAGCAATCCAGCAACTTTCACTCAGAAGAAATCAGCCCTGGTGGCCTTAAGTTACAACTGTTAGGTAAACCCATAGGTAGCCATTTAGTAATACAAGCCAGAGACTTCTAAGAGGGGCTGAGAAGAAACCAGTAAATAGAACCTACCCCTCACCCTTCTCTAGCCATTTTTAATCACTGAGAATTTTTTTTACAATTACGTAAATTGTTTTCAAGTAGATTTCTACAGGAAATTTTTACAAATCAAAATTTCTCCCAATGACACCACTTGAATATTTATAGATAAGCACATGATAGTCTGAAGTTCTGCAAATAATGTAGAGAAACCTCATCAGGCTGGGCTCTAGTGGTTTATAAGAAATATTTTGAAAATTATCTGCTGAGGTTCATTATTGTCCTTTAAAGGACACACACATATATCAATAATGGAAACAAGGTCATCAGAAACACATTTCTCTAACCTCAATATTAAGAGTGTAACTTTGGGAGGGAGAAGGAGGAGGACCCTGGCTTTGCCTCATCCCTCTAACACAGCTAGATCAATACCAAATCATTTTGAACAACTAGGAAATCGATCTGAGGATTAAGAAAACGATCTGCACAATTGGAGGGAGAGAATGTGGCAGATGCAAGGTTCAGAGATGTGAACTGGGGGAGAGAAAAGCCGGGGTGCCATGGAAGGGAGGGAGCCCTTTTCATGGAGGGAAGTCAGGGAAGCAGGGGAGAGAGCAGCATGTAGGGTTTGCACAAGGCGCCACGGTATGGGGATCCCCTGCGTCACACTGGGAGAGAACATTCCCCTCCCTGGAGGACATTTGGAAGAGGGTGTAGTGCTCTCCAAGGACAGAGGGCCCACCGGGCACTGCCGAGCGGCTGTTCAACAGCAGGGGACAGAGACATGCGCAGAGGGCAGCTAAGCTGGTCCCAGCTTCCCGCTGTGCTTCACCCTAGACTCCAGGCACCCGAGCAGGCCTGCGACTGCTTTTCTGGGACAGAATGACGCCGTGTGTGCGGCGAGGCTCTCCTCCCGGGCGGGCAGTGGGTCTGCGCCTTGCTGGGTCCTTTAAGGTTTGGAGTTTGGAATGCCAGGGGCCAGCCAGAGATAAAACACAGAACTATGGTGCCGGGCATGCCGACGGCCGGCACAGACAGGTTGAGGGCAGGGACCTGACGAAAGCCCGGGACACAGGAGGGGAGATTGTTCGCTTTTCTGTGAGGGCTTCCTGAACAGCGCCAGCAGCGCGTTCCCCTCCGCGGGGAGGAGAGGGCAGGGTGACACCATCTGCCGGCCCTGCCCACCAGCACAGACTTCAGCAAGAAACAGCAGCTCCAGTGAAGGCTGGAGTCCCTTACACCAAACCCCGCACCCCTGCGCCCCGCAGGGGCATCTTTACCGGAGCAGGTCTGACTGTGAGCCAGAGCAGCAGGCCTCTCCCTCAGAGGACCAACGCAGGCCCCCGCATCTACTGATTACAGAGCGCTCCAAAGCAGCTTCAGTTCGGGTGGAAATAGGACCACGCTTGCTTGCTTGCTTTTTTTAAATCAGGCTTATAGTTTTTTGTTCGTTTGTTGGTTGGTTTGTTGCCTTTTCCTGTTTTTTGGATCAGGTTTTTTTGTTTTTGTTTTTTCTTTTTTCCTTCTTTCTTTTTTGGAATCAGGCTTATAGCTTTTTGTTTGCTTGCTTGCTTTTTCTTATCTCTTTTCTTGGATCAGGCTTTTTTTTTTTTTTTAAATCAGGCTTATCTTAACAGACAAATCAAAGCACACCTAAAGATCCAAACATTCCTCACTGCAAGCAAGGAGGAACTCTTCAGAGGACTGACCTGCAGGAAAGAGCAACCAAAACACACCAGCAGAGTGCACACAGCATACACCAGAAACACCTCTGAACTGCTGGGCCCTGGACAGTGTATGACCCCTGCTTAATATAGTATTACTCTCAGGAGCAGAAAACAACAAGCTTTCATAACACACAAAAGACAGAATGACAAGATGGATGAATTTTGCCCAAAAGAAAGATCAAGAAGAAATCACAGCTAGGAATTTGCTCAAAACAGATATAAGCAATATATCTGGACAAGAATTTAGAACAACAGTCATAAGAATACTAGCTGGGCTTGAAAGAAGCATAGAAGACACTAGAGAAGACACCAAAACTGAGATGCAAAACCAACTGCATATAATCACAATGAGGACGGAAGAAGCAGAGGAACGAATAGGTGATATAGAAGATAAAATTATGGAAAATAATGAAGCTGAAAAGAAGAGGGAAAGAAAACTATTAGATCACAAATACTGACTTAGGGAACTCAGCAATTCCACAAAGTGCAATAATATCATATCACAGGAGTCCCAGAAGAAGAGCAGGAAAAAAGGGGCAGAAGGTTTATTCAAACAAATTATAGCTGAGAACCTCCCTAATCTGGGGAAGGAAACAGGCATTCAAGTCCAAGAGCCACAGAGAACTCCCCTCAAAATCAACAAAAGCAGGTCAACACCAAGACATATCATAGTGAAACTTGCAAAATACAAAGATAAAGAGAGAATTCTAAAAGCAGCTCAGGGAGAAAAGGTCCTTAACCTACAAGGGTAGACACATAAGGTTAGCAGCAGACCTGTCCATAAAAACTTGGCAGACCAGAAGAGAATGGCATGATATATTCCACATGCTAAATGGGAAAAAAAATGCAGCCAAGATTACTATATCCATCAAGGCTGTCATTCAGCATAGAAGAAGAGATAAAGAGTTTCCAAGACAAGCAAAAACTAAAGGAGTATGTGAACACTAGACCAGCTCTGCAAGAAATATTAAAGGGGACCCTTTGAGCAGGAAAGAGAGACCAAAAGCAACAAAGACTAGAAAGGAACTGAGACAGAGACAATCTACAAGAACAGCGACTTTACAGGTAATACAATGGCACTAAATTCATAGCTATCAATAATTACTCTGAATATAAATGTACTAAATGCTCCAATCAAAAGATATAGGATATCAGAATGGATTTTTTAAAAAAGACCCATTGATGTGCTGCTTACAAGAGACTCATTTTAGACCCAAAAACACCTCCAGATTGAAAGTGAGGGGATGGAGAACCATCTATCACACTAACAGACATCACAAGAAAGCTGGAGTAGCGATCATTATATCAGACAAAGTAGATTTTAAACCAAAGACTATAATAAGAGATGAAGAAGGGCAATATATCATAATAAAGGCGTCTATCCAACCAGAAGATCTAACAATTATACATATTTATGCCCTCAACTTCAGAGCAGCCAAATATATAAATCAATTAATAACAAACCTAAAGAAACTCATTGATAATAATACAATAATGGTAGGGGACATTAACACCCCACTCACAGCAATGGACAGATCATCTAAGCAGAAGATCAATAGGAAACAAGGGCTTTGAATGACACACTGGACCAGATGGACTTAACAGATATATTCAGAGCATTTCATCCTAAAGCAGCAGAACACATATTCTCTTCGAACACACATGGAACATGGAACATTCTCCAGAACAGATCACATACTGGGTCACAAATCGGGCCTCAACTGGTACAAAATGATTGAGATTATACCATGCATATTTTCAGACCACAACACTATAAAACTTGAAGTCAACCACAGTAAAAAATTTGGAAAGACCACAAATACATGGAGGTTAAAGAACATTCTACTAAAGAATGAATGGACTAACCAGGAAATTAAAGAAGAAATAAAAAAAGACATGGAAGCAAATGAAAATGAAAACACTACAGTCCAAAACCTTTGGGAAGCAGCAAAGGTGGTCATAAGAGGGAAATATATAGCAATACAGGCCTTCCTCAAGAAACAAGAAAAGTCTCAAATACACAACCTAACCTTACACCTAAAGTAGCTGGAAAAAGAACAGCAAATAAAGCCAAAAACCAGCAGTAGAAGGGAAATAATTAAGATTGGAGCAGAAATAAAAGCTAGAGAAACAAACAAACAAAACAGTAGAACAGATCAACAAAACTAGGAGCTGGTTCTTTGTAAGAATTAACAAAATTGATAAACCCCTAGCCAGCCTTATCAAAAAGAAAAGAGAATGGACCCAAATAAATAAAATCATGAATGAAAGAGGAAAGATTAAAACCAACACCTCAGAAATACAAACAATTATAAGAGAATATTATGAGCAATTATATGCCAACAAATTGGGCAATCAGGAAGAAATGAATAAATCCCTAGAAACATATAAACTACCAAAACTGAACCCGGAAGAAATAGAAAATTTGAACAGATCCATAACCAGCAAAGAAATTGAATCAGTAATCAAAAATCTCCCAAAAAACAAGAGTCCAGGGCCAGATGGCTTCCCAGGGGAACTCTACCAAACATTTAAAGATGAATTAATACCCCTTCTTCTGAAGCTGTACCAAAAAATAGAACTGGAAGGAAAACTTCCAAACTCATTCTATGAGGCCAGCATTACCTTGATTCCAAACCCAAAGACCCCACTAAAAAGGAGAATTAAAGACCAATATCCCTGATAAATATGGATGCAAAAATTCTCAACAAGTACTAGCTAATCTAATCCAACAGTACATTAAAAGGATTATTCTCCATGATCAAGTGGGATTTATTCCTGGGCTGCAGGGGTGGTTCAATATCCACAAATTGATCAATGTAATACACCACATTAATAAAAGAAAGGATAGAGTGCCTGGGTGGCTCAGTTGGTTAAGCATCCAACTCTTGATTTCAGCTCAGGTCATGACCTCAGGATGCTGAGATCGATCCCCACATCGGGCTCCATGCTTGGCGGGGAATCTGCTTGAGATTCTCTCGCTCCCTCTCCTTCTGCCCCTCCCTCCCACATTCTCTCTCTTTCTCTCAAATAAATAAATCTTTTTAAAAGAGAAAAGAAATAAAAGAAAGGATAAGAATCATATGATCCTCTCAATAGATACAGAAAAAGCATTTGACAAAATACAACATCCTTTCTTAATAAAAACCCTCAAGAAAGTAGGGATAGAAGGAACATACCTCAACATCATAAAGTCCATATACTAAAGACCCAAGGCTAATATCATCCTCAGTGGGGGAAAAACTAAGAGCTTTTCCCCTGAAGTCAGGAAGGGATGTCCATTCTTACCACTGTTGTTCAACATAGTACTGGAAGTCCTAGCCTCAGCAATCAGACAACAAAAAATAAAAGGCATCCAAATCGGCAAAGAAGTCAAACTTTCACTCTTTGCAGACAACATGATACTCTATGTAGAACACCCGAAAGACTCCACCAAAAAAATTTGCTAGAACTGACACACGAATTCAGCAAAGTTGCAGGATATAAAATCAACACACAGAAATCTGTTGCATTTAAAAAAAGAAGAACTCTGTTGCACTTCTATACACAAATAATGAAGCAACAGAAAGAGAAATCAAGGAATCCATCCCATTTACAATTGCACCAAAAATCGTAAGATACCTAGGAATAAACCTAACCAAAGAGGTAAAAGATCTACATGCTGAAAACTACAGAACATTTATGAAGGAAATTGAAGAAGACACAAAGAAATGGAAAAAAATTCTACGCTCTTGGATTGGAAGAACAAATGTTGTTAAAATGTCTATACTACCCAAAGCAATCTACATATTCCATGCAATCCCTATCAAAAAAACACCAGCATTTTCACACAGCTAGAACAAATAATCCTAAAATTTGTATAGAACCAGAAAAGACCCCAAATAGCCAAGGCAATGTTGAAAAAGAAAAACAAAGTGGGAGGCATCACAATCCTGGACTTCAAGCTGTGTTACAAAGCTGTTATCATCAAGACAGTATGGTACTGGCACAAAAACAGATGCATAGATCAATGGAACAGAATAGAGAGCCCAGAAATGGACTCATAACTCTATGGTCAACTAATCTTCGACAAAGCAGGAAAGAATATCCAATGGAGGGGTGCCTGGGTGGCTTAGTCAGTTAAGCATCCAACTCTTGATTTCGGCTCAGGTCATGATCTCAGGGTTATGAGATCGAGCCCCATGTCAGGCTCCACAATGGGTGTGGAGCCTACTTAAGATTCTGTCTCCCTCTCCCTCTGCCCCTAGCCCCCTACTCTCTCCCTCTCAAAAAAAAAAAAAAAAAAAAAGAATATCCAATGGAAAAAAGATAGTCTCTTCAACAAATGGTGTTGGGAAAACTGCACAGCAACATGCAGAAGAATGAAACCAGACCACTTTCTTACACCACACACAAAAATAAATTCAAAATGGATGAAAGACCTAAATGTAAGACAGGAAACCATCAAAATCCTAGAGGGAAAAAAAGGTAGCAACCTCTTTGACCTCAGATGCAGCAACTTCTTACTAGACACATCTCTAGAGGCAAGGGAAACAAAAGCAAAAATGAACTATTGGGACCTCATCAAGATAAAAATCTGCACAGAGAAGGAAACAATCAACAAAACTAAAGGCAACCGATGGAATGGGTGAAGATATTTGCAAATGACATATCTGATAAAGGATTAGTATCCAAAATCTATAAAGAACTCATTGGGGTGCCTGGCTGGCTCAGTTGGTTAAGCGTCTGCTTTTGGCTCAGGTCAGGATCCCAGGATCCTGGGATCAAGCCCTGCATCAGGTTCCCTGCTCAGGGGGCAGTCTGCTTCTCCCTCTTCCTCTACCCCTCCCCCCCACCCCCGCTCATGCTCTCTCTCTTTCTCAAATAAAGTAAAATCTTTTTAAAAATCTTTAAAAATAAAAAAGAACTCATCAAAATCAACACCCAAAAAATAAATTAAGAAATGGGCAGAAGATATGAACAGACATTTGTCCAAAGAAGACATACAAATGGCTAACAGACGCATGAAAAGATGTTCAACATCACTCATCATCAGGGAAATACAAATCAAAACCACAATGAAATACCACCTCACACCTGTTAGAAGGGCTAAAATAAACAACTCAGGAAACAACAAATGTTGGTGAGGATGCAGAGAAAGGGGAGCCCTTTTGCACTGTTGGTGGGAATGCAAACTGGTAGAGCCACCTGGAAAATAGTATGGAGGTTCCTCAAAAAGTTAAAAATAGAACTACTGAATAACTCAGCAATTTCACTACCAGGTATTTATCCAAAGGATCCAAAGGATACAAACATAGTGATTCAAAGGGGCACATGCACCAAATGTTTATAGCAGCATTATCAACAGTAAACAAATTATGGAAAGAGCCCAAATGTCCATCAGCTGACGATAAATGGATAAAGAAGATGTGGTAGATATACACAATGGAATATTACTCAGCCATCAAAAAGAATGAAATCTTGCCATTTGCAACAACATGGATGGAACTAGAGTGTATTATGCTAAGCGAAATAAGGCAGTCAGAGAAAGACAAATACCATATGATTTCATTCATATGTGGAATTTAAGAAACAAAACAGATGAACATAGGGGAAGGGGAGGGAAAATAAAATAAGATAAAAACAGAGAGGGAGGCAAACCATAAGAGACTCTTTTTTTTTTTTAAAGATTTTATTTATTCATTTGAGACACAGAGATACAGAGAGAGAGAGAGAGAGAGCACGAGCAGTGGGAGAGGCAGAGGGAGAGGAAGAAGCAGACTCCCCACTGAGTCAGGAGCCCGATGCGGGACTCGATCCCAGAACCCTGGGATCATGACCTGAGGCGAAGGCAGACGCCCAACCATCTGAGCCACCCAGGCGCCCCCCATAAGAGACTCTTAACTATAGAGAACAACCGCTATAGAGAAATAGCGAAATGGGTGATGGGCATTAATGAGGGCACTTGTTGGGATGAGCACTGGGTGTTGTATGTAAGTGATGAATCACTAAATTCTACTCCTGAAACCAATACTACACTATATGTTAACTAACTTTAATTTAAATAAAATAATAAGAAGAAGAAGAAGAAGAAGAAAATAAAAGAGTGTAACTCTGTACTGTTGGACAAGATATGCCTGTCATCTATGATAGACATGCCCAGGAATGCTAAAAAGTAATTCGCCATGCAAACGGAATATGCCTAAAGCCAGTTCCAGAGTATCTCACAGATGTTCTCACCAAACTAAAGTTGTCTTAAAGGAACCAATTAAGAGAAGGGCTAGTTTCAGGCTTTTAGAAGCATCCATTTACAGGCAAACAACTAATGTGCCAATTAAAATCATTCATCTCTATTCACCAGGCAAGGCCTCCAAAGGTATCAAATGAGCTATGATGCCTTACTCTAGTCTTAGATATTATGTGATCTTTAATACAATCCATTTCTATAACTTATATTGGTCTCTTCCAACTCTTTTAGAAATATTTTTATTTTATTTCTTTAGCATAAAAGATAATAATTCCAGGGGGGGGAAAAGAAAATCTTATCTTAAAATGCAATTTTCTAAATACAGCAAATACACATGGGAATTCAATATATGGCAAATTCTATGTTTTTATAATCTTAGAGTGATTTGGCTACAGAAAAATGTAAAATGTCTGCATATGAAAACTAACGTAAGAAAAGCCAAAAGATAAACATAAAGCTGGAAAAAAAGTCATGATTGAAATTACAGATGAAGGTCTTATTTTCCTAATATATATTTAAATATCTTAATAACAAGACCAAGAGTCTAATTTCACATAGGTAAAGGATATGAAAAGACAGTTCACAGAAAAGAAAATGGCCCCAAGACATAACTAAAATCATTCATAATAAAAGTACTTCATTGAAACTGCACTGAAATATCATTTTTACCTATCAAATTATGATCAAAAAGGTAATAAATGGTACTGCTAAAGAATATAGGCATTGTTGAGGCTATTATGATAAGTGAAATAAGTCAGAGACTGTATGATTTCACTTATATGTGGAATCTAAAAAACAAAACTCAAAGATACAGAGAACAGACTGGTGGTTATCAGAGGGGAAGGGGCTGGAGGGTGGGCAAAACGGGAGAAGGGGGCCAACTGTATGGTAACTAAACTTCTTGTGGTCATCACTCTGTAGTATGTACACAGATCAAATTACTATGTAGTACACCTGAAACTAATATAATGTTATATACCAATTTTCCTCAGTTAAAAACCAAAAATAAAAACAAACAAAAAAGAATATAGGCACTGGTAATAAGAATATATATATTTATATGGGGGAGGATAAATCGCCCTCTACAGAGAGTGATTTGGCAATATAAAATTTGTAAATGCACATGGCCTTTGATGCGGCAATTCCTTTTCTAGTAATTTATCCTACAGATATATCCCAATGAGTGAAAAGATTATATCTACATCTTTAGCTATGTCCATATGTCCATTCATCTATCTAACTATCTATCTATCTTTCTATCTACTCTCAGTAGAAAGATATTCAAGAATATAGGAGAGGCTAACTTCAGGAAGGGCATGGAGTAGTACAGTGCTTTATATCTAGTTATATTCATTTGCACTTCTTGGGCTTTGAGCCCTATTATCTTTTCAAAAAAAATCTTAACAGAAATTTTCAAAAGCACCGTATTCTAAGCATGAATATGAGGTACTAAGGAAATAGAGGCTCTACTTCTGTAGGTTATTTGATTCATTTCTTTGATCCAAAGTCATTCACAAGACTGATTAAAATACTCTGGAGTGCAGCATGTATTATAAAGAGCTCAAATTCATTCTAGGTTTTGGACAGTAGATATACTTTTCCATTGACACTATAGTGCAAGAAATGTGCATACTCCTTTGTAGTATTTTCTTCACCTTTGTGAGATTTCTCCAGGGTGATGTGGGAACATACAAAACCACCTCATCACTGGTCTTAAGTAGATGCAAAAGGGAGCGCGCTAGATTCCACTGAATACTTTGCCACCTTGACCACTTTACATTAGTGCATCATTCAATCCCTACTAAGCCATTATGGTGAAAATATTTATATCCTCATCAATCTGAGACTCAGAGAATCAAATAAGTGGCCCAAGAGAGCCAGAGGACTAGCAACCCGCTGGGCTGGGAAGCAAATCCAGATATATTTTGGTGCCTCAGTGGAGTGTGGACATCAGGTGAACAAGAATCACAAATAACTAGCTGCACTTAGTAACTACATAAACAAAAGCATGTTTTTAATCAATGCTTTTTAAAGGAAATTAATGAGGGCACATCATTCCTAAAATATTGGTAAACTGATAAAAATGTATTAAATGCAGATAGAAAAAAACAGACTTAGATCTGATTCTATTAACACACACAAAAAAATCAAACATAAATTTAAGAATCTTCTGAGGCTCAGCTGGAATAATACTGAAAATGGTTTAAATGCTCGCACAACTAGCCTAGCTTTTCCAGTGAGAAAACTCAAATCATCCCTCATCAGTTTTTTTTAATTGTGTAATGGTATATTATGATACTGGTCAAATATCTGTGGCTTATTTTATCCCAAATCTGCACATTGAAGCCTCTGTCAAAAGGATTTGGGTTTTTAAGTTTACTTGGCAGTATCTGGTTTAAAAGGAAAAAGGACTCAACGTTATAGCGGGCAACAAACTTGAGAGAAATAGCAGGAAGGACTTAGAACATGAATGCTTTTCTGTCCCAAAGAGACGCTGTTCTAACAGGACTCAGGTCAGAGGGCTGGACACTGCTGGGGAAGGTCACATGGCTGATCTGGGCGAACTTGTTTTGTGAAGAAACAGATGATTTCTAGCTATGAGGCTGTTGTTCCTGTAACTTTTTAGCAACAGTTAAATCCATTAAATCCAGTTAAATCCATTCCAAAATGACAAGCAGAAGAAAAGAACATTCTGAATAAACTGCAGATGAATGGAGTTTTCCCCTGCCTCCTTGGGAATACTACGAGCATCTTACAAAAGGGGCCATATCCTGTCTCCTCCTCTGGTTGCTA
The DNA here is from genome assembly GCF_054177405.1 of Leptonychotes weddellii. Lineage (NCBI taxonomy): Eukaryota > Metazoa > Chordata > Mammalia > Carnivora > Phocidae > Leptonychotes > Leptonychotes weddellii. Next base: position 60,661,874 of record NC_138382.1, read on the forward strand.
CAACTGTGGTTTGTATATTGGCTGTATCACTAATGTGAATTTAGAACCCAAAAACGCCAAAAGAAAAAAAAAAAAAATCAGTACCCCTTCACAAATAATGCGTTTTTCTTTCCCTAACTTTCAACAAGCACTGTTTTAAATCATCATTATTTTTTTCTGCACTGGAAGCAAACCTGCACGTCTTCTTCATATCCTGCTGCTAGCACAGAAGGTGAAATACTGACATAAATGAAAGGAGTTGCAAGTTCAGCATTAATACAAACCAGGCAAACACTCCTGGGATATTTAAAACTCAACAGTGCCTCCTAGTGCACCTATAAAAATTAGCAGGCGCCCAAGATCCAAAATAAATCAGGCTGGAGAAAAAGTACATTAGAAGGCATTCATAAATTTATCCTTTAAAATAATACAGGAATTAGTCTTTGGGACGAACCTATTTACTTTAACAAGATACGAAAATCACTTTCAACTAAAAATAGGGCATTAGGAAAGATCCAGATTCCGGTGGAAGGAAATGGCACTAGAGCATGTGGAAGGAGATAATGCAAAATATAAATACGCATTTTGAAAGAAAGAAGAGGAAGGAGAAGGAAGAGGAGGTGGAAACAGACTCTTACTGTCCCCAGAGCATATCGACTAGAAGGAATATCAAGAACTTGGATAATGATAGGGGCGCCTGAGTGACTCAGATAAGGTTAAGCGTCTGCCTTCGGCTCAGGTCATGATCCTAGGGTCCTAAGGATCGAGTCCCGCATCAGGCTCCCTGCTAGGCAGGGAGCCTGCTTCTCCCTCTGCCTCTGCCTCTCTCTCTCTCTCTCTCTGACTCTCATGAATAAATAAATAAAACATTTTAAAAAATTTTTAAAAAAAGAACATGGATAATGATAATATGGCATTTTGCTCTGAGCCAATACGCAGCTTTGTTAATTTCCGCATAGGAGAACTCCTATTATCAATGTTCTTCTTGCCCACCTGCTAGCATAGGTAACCTCCGGGCACCAGAGCTCTTCACACTTCTATGCAATTACTAGTGCTTTTTTTCCCACCACTGCCCCTGAAGTTGGAAGTTAATTTTTTCTGTTTAAATGATCATAGCTTTTTCCAGAAGTTTCTGACATCTGAGGGTCATCTGGGAATCATGAAAAGAAATAATGCCATGAAACCCAACAAGAAGGTACTCAGATGAGTGAGAGGCACTTGGCTAACAACCCTAGAATGCCATGCTCAAAAGAATTTCCCCTTGCTGGACCCAACTGATGTCCCCAGATCCATCCAACATTTCTACTCTAATATCTTCATTCCCTCCTTGTTTCACCAAAAATGTATGTAGAGTTCTTATACCCTCTTTGTTTGAATTCTATGGTACTCAACACTCCCTTCACTATTTTGAAGAAATCTCCCTAGGCTGGTAGTTTATCTCAATGTCCTCAAAAATGTTATGCAAATGAAGCTTCCTCATGACCACTATATAGAAAAGCATCAACAGAACCTAAATTGCTTGAGAAGAGAAATCTAAGCCTGATAGAATAAGGAAAGCACTCATAATTACACACCCGCTGTAAATTAATATCAGAACCCCACTGTATATACAGGATATGTTCATTGTATACAATTCTCCTTAAGTTGACTAGTGAAGAGATTATATACACTTCTTTTCCCATTTTGGCATTTTCAAAAGGTTCAAAGTAAAGCCTCCCTCCACGTAATGATTTGGAAATATATTTTGATGAAGCCAGTCACACTTAACTATTCTGTTCGACGTTCCATTTTCCAAAATGCAGGGGGAAACAAGTGAGCAGGCCCATCTGTCCTAATAGAATTAATTCTTACTTTTGTGTATATTCTCTATATTGTAAAACCACAAGGCACAATAGTGAAAGAAACTGTACAGTTTTCAGACCAACACAAAATTCTCATTAAAAGAGTCTGCATGGGGGCACCTGGGTGGCTCAGTCGTTAAGCATCTGCCTTCAGCTCAGGTCATGATCCCAGGGTCCTGGGATCGAGCCTTGCATCGGGCTCCCTGCTTAGTGGGGAGTCTGCTTTTCCCTCTCTGCTCTCCCCCCACAAATAAATAAATAAAATATTTAAAAGGAAAAAAAAGCTGCTGCATTTTCATAACTGTCTTTAGTAAAAGCAACATCACTGAGAAGTCTTTCTTTTTGTTCCACTGAAGGAATGTGTGGCAATTCTAAAGAGAGAGGACAAAACTGATGAAGAACAGCAAATGTCATCCAAACTGCATCCAAACAATACGGCAAGACAGAGTAACAACAGTAGGATAAAATTTGCTGCTTGACCAATAGACAAAATGTAATTATTGAAAAAAGGAAAAGCACTGTTCAATCAGACACACACCAAACAATATTAAAATTATAACATACCCTCATAATGGAATACCATGCAGCAACTGAAAATGATAGAGGTCTACATTTATTCAATTGTGGCAAAGTGATGATACATGAAAAAACAAAAAATACTTACATTTGAAATATTTATGTATTATTTATATATATCCTGTTGCTGAGGGAATGCTCTCAAATTGATAAATTCTCCTTTCCTCTACCTTAAATCCTGTTCCTCTCCCCTTGATCAGGGACCCTCGAAACTCAACCCCATGTTTCTTGCAGCTTTTGCCGGAACATGCTAGCTAAATACTACAGCTCCTTTGAGGTCGTGTTGCTTTCCTGTCTCTCAGATCCAATACATCCCCTGTGGGTAATATTATAACTCAATCTGAGTTATTGGCTTTGGGTCAGGAAGGGAGTTGGGGGTACATCCTGATGGGGGTAAGGGAGAGTCATCCTTGCATCATCTTTAAGCAAGGAAGGAATTCTAGCCTTTATAAGTAAAGTGGGTCACTTCTGCAGGCTCAAAGACTCAAGAAAAATCCAATGATTCAAGATTTTTAGGAGGCATCAATATCACTGTCCCCATCCATCCATCCAAGATGTCAGTCAGGGTCCCAGGTGTGCACACCTGCCTTGGTTTAGAATCCGGCTATTCACAATTAACCTCTGACACTGGTCCATTGTTTTCTCTGCCTTCCAGCTATAGGCTATGAAAACATTTGCATATGATACCAAATAGGCCCTCTGGCTTTCACATTTACCTTGTAATTTCTAATTATTCTTTTTTAACTTTTCATTATCTTTTTCCAAGTGTCAATTGAGTTTAGCAATAAACATTCCATTTTATTATCTTTATAGTTGCTTTTCCTCTCATTTTTATCACCTGCTTCACACTTTGTACCTGCTAATGCATTACCTTCCACTGATCCACTGTCCCAATTACCCAACAATGGGTGTCTTCACAATTATACTGCCTATATTTTCAGGGGCTCACCTACCACCAGTAATAGTCCTCTTTGCCAGTCAGATAATGCGTGATTCTGCTCCAAGATCTTATTCCAGCCTGTGTTTTTTGTTTTGGTCTGGTTTGGGGTTTTGTTGGACCAACCCACACCAACTCTCCTGGATGGGTTATCTCTGAGATAGCGATTAGCATGTAAAAAAGTTTAATTGGGAGTGCTCTGAGAATCAACACCTGGGGAAGAGAAGGGAGGGTGAGGGGGCAAGATTAGGTAGAAGCTGAGCTGATTCTCTGAGGAGTTCCAAAAGCTGGGTTACCCTTGAGAACCATCCATCCCAAAGGCCTGGACTTTGATACCCTCATACTGAACAGTCATTGGATGGGACCACCTGGGAAGAGGCCATGGTCTTGGCAAGGCAGCTGTCTTCAGTCAAGGCAATCCCTGATGGCGTCTGAGAGTTGAGAACTGTCTGCTGGCAGCATCCCCAGAGCTGAGAGTCCCTCGTTCCTGAGGGGGACTCTGATCAGCACCTCATAGCACCATCTGCCAGAACTCCCATCCATGCAGCCCCCTGGATGTCCTTGTCTCAATAAGTATACATTTTTTAGTTAAAAATAATGACTATCAAATATCAAATTACAAGAATCTCAAATATCAACATAGGAGATGACAGGGAGGAAAAAAGGAGGGACTGTACACATTTTTTAAAAGTTCATCTTGTTAAAGGGAAGAACATCCTGGTAGACAAAGGATCATTATTCTAACTGTTCTCTTTCCTTAGTAATAGGATCATACATCCACACTCTTTGTCATGTAATTTTGCAATGCCCTCATATTGTCTTGGAGTATATTTCTTTAACTTTTACTAAGTGCTAGGACATGTGACTTGTTAGCACCTATGAATCAACCAGAGATGTAAAATGGACTTTCACAGTTAAGCTTACCCTCTTGTGCCTACACGATCATTATTAGAACCTACCCAAACCTGTGGTTCCAAGAAGAGGATGAGAGACACATGGAGCACAGCCACCCAACCTCTACAGTCTGAAGCAAAGCTATTCCAACCAAGCCACAGAGCTACAATGAGGAGCAGAGCTATGTAGACAGGTCCAGCCTATATCAACTGAACCTCAGGCACTGCACAGATGCATGAATGGTGAAAAAGATTGCTACTATTTGGGTTTATTTGGGGGATATCTTATTACAAAACATCATCACAGCATTAGCTAACTTATACAGATATAGATATTAATTGATGGACATTGTTAGAAAATATAAACTTAAATATGTGTATGGCATTATTTCTTTTAATATATCAGCAGAAGAAAATAAAGAAATAATCAGTTCAATAAACAATAGAGTGGGGATGGGGAGAGAAGTTAAAAAAAAAATAATAGCAAGAATGAGGAAATAAATAAGGGGGACAAACAGCCTAACTATAAAATAACAATAAATATGAATAAGTAGAATTCATTTTGGAAGACAGACTCACAGATTGAGGGGGTTAAAATTAAACTCTATACTATTTAAGGGACAGGCTTAAAATAACAAGGTAATGTTGAAATAAAGGGATGAGAAAAGGTATATCAAGAAAATGCTTAGAGGAAAACCAACTGTAACAATATTAATATTAAACTGAATACAAGATGAAAATTATTAGAGGGACCAGAGGGATTATTACATATTAATAACTGTGCAAGCACATTTCAATACATCAAAAAGACACAACAGTATGATTTTTTATAGATTTAACTAAACAGCTTTGAAATATATAAAGCAAAATCTAATATAAAAACCTTCTGCACAGCAAAGGAAACCATCAACAAAATGAAAAGGTAACCTATGGAAAGAGAGAAAACATCTGCAAATTATATATCTGATAAGAGGTTAATTTCCAAAATATATAAAGAACTCATACAACTCAATAGCAAAGACAAATAAACAAACTAATTTAAAAATGGGCAGAAAATCTGAATAGACATTTTTCCAAAGAAGACATACAGATAACCAACAGGTACATGAAAAGGTGCTCAACGTCACTAATGATAAGGGAAATGTAATTCAAAACCAGAATGGGATATCACCTCATATCTAAGATGGCCATCATCAAAAAAACAAGACATAAGTGCTGGAGAGAATGTGTAGAAAATGGAACCCTGTGGAATGTTGGTGGGAATGTAAATTGGTGCAGCTACTATGGAAAGCAATATAGAGGTTCCTCAAAAATATAAAAATAGAACGACCATATGATCCAGCAATTCCACTTCTGTGAATATATCCAAAGGAAACTAAAACCCTATGTCCCACGTTCACAGCAGTATTATTTATTTACAACAGACAAGATGTTGAAACAACCGAAGTGTCCATCAACAGATAAATGGATAAAGAAGTTGTGGTATATAAAAATCATTCAAAAAATAAAAATAGCTTTTGGAAATTAAAAGCATGGTCAAAACCGGAAAAACTAGACAGAAAAGTTGGAAGATTAAATTAAGAAAAACTCCCAGGGGGTAAAGCAAAAACACAAAGAGATACAAGAGATTAGAAAATTAGAGTACCAATCCAGAAATTTCAACATAATGCTAAAAGTTCCAGAAAAAAACGGAGAAAATAAAGAGAAGGAAATCATCAAAGTATATATATTTTTAATGTCCCAGAACGTAAGTTTTCAGATTGAAAGGTTCCAAGCAGTACCCCAACTACAGGTGAAAAAAAATCTATCCAAAGCCACATCATTAAGAAATTTCAAGGGGCGCCTGGGTGGCTCAGTCATTAAGTGTCTGCCTTCGGCTCAGGTCATGATCCCAGGGTCCTGGGATCGAGCCCCGCATCGGGCTCCCTGCTCTGCGGGAAGCCTGCTTCTCCCTCTCCCACTCCCCCTGCTTGTGTTCCCTCTCTCACTGTCTCTCTCTCTGTCAAATAAATAAAATCTTTAAAAATAAATAAATAAATAAGAAATTTCAAAATATTTAGAATTCTATAACCAACCAAACCATCAACAGAACAAAGATATGTTCATTCAAAGTTTCAAAAAAATTACCACTCGTGCACCCTTTTCTGGGAAGCTACTGAAGGATGGTCAACAACACAAGGCAGTTTTGGAGAAGGAAGGAGGAAGACATCAAATCAGGAACTGGGAAACACAAGTGAAGTCAGAGGCAAAAGCAGTCCCCAAGGTAATGATAGAGACCTCAAGATTATAGTTCTATACCAAGTCCAGACAGTGGCCATTAAAGACTATAGTAAGTTAGAGGTCTCTGGAGTAGACCGTGAGGAGAGATTTCTTCAAAAGATGCAATTAATATAATAATCAATGTGTGTGACTATATCGAGAGAAGATATACACTCTCTGGCTGCTGTTTGGGTTTGAGTTAATAAAAGAACATTAAAAACTAAACATTAAACAGACAAGTATCAACACAAATTGTTGTGCAAGAAAGGAAATCCTAGGGGCGCCTGGGTGGCTCAGTCAGTTAAGCATCTGCCTTCAGCTCACGTCGTGATCCCAGGGTCCTGGGATCAAGCCTCGTATCAGGCTCCCTGCTCAGTGGGAGCCTGCTTCTCCCTCTCCAGCTCCCCCCGCTTGTTCTCTCTCTCTCTCTCCCTCTGTCAAATAAATAAAAAGTCTTTTTTAAAAAAATAAGGAAATCCTAATAAATTATAGTAAGCACCCAAAAAATTAGAAGAAAATATAGGATATTCTATAGGAGCTTAAGAGAATATGGTAGACCCATATGTACTGCCATGATGATATTTCCAAGACACATTATTAGTTTTTAAAAACAAATTACAAACAGTATAACATATGCGTAACACCATATACACAGTTTTACTAAATATTTCTATACCACTTCCATACCATATGCCAATAGCAAAATGTGGTCTGTGGACCAGCAACATCAGCATCATTTAAGATCTAATTAGAAAAACATATTCTCATTTCCCACCCAAACCTACTGAACCAGAATTTCTAGGGTAGGGCTGAGGAATCGAGCCACTTGCTCACCACTTGCTTTTCAGGTAATTCTTAAGCACAGTAACGTTTGAGAACTACTAGAGTATTGTGTAAGAAAGGTCTGATTAGAGGAATTAACTCTGGGGGTGGGACTGGGATAGAATGTGGATATAGTAAAAGGAGAAGTTTGCTAAAGCATTTTGCTTTAATGGTTTTTGCAAGAATATATTTATTCATAGACTATGAATTTAAAAATACAATAGAAGATAAAATAATCTTTCAAGGAAAATGTACTCGGGAAAGATGTGCTTAAAATATAACATAGCCCCTGTTTATCAATGTCTCTCTTAAATTGGAATGCTGTTCCCCAGATGTAAATGCCATCATGCTAACTTTTGCCTGTGGCTGAAAGACAGCAAATGCTAGAAAGGAAATTAAAAAGAATTTTGATGAGCTCCTAAAATTCTTCTCCTTGAAGCACAGCTGGTAGGCAACGCGAGAGTGGAAGGAGCCTCCCAGACCTGCTCAGAATAATTAGAGTAGGCGGTACATTTCCTCTCAAACTAACAGACATTGCAGGCGTAGCTCTGACCCATATGGAGCAGAATGCGACCAGTCTTCATCTGTTCTGGGCACGATGCTACTATTCCCGCAATGTCAGGGAAACTGTCTTCCTTGAGATGGGCCATCAGGAGAAACAGGAAGGAAGCAGAGGGACAGAGAGGAGGAGGTGTGCTCGTACTACCCTGTGGGCTGTGAAGCTGGAGTCAGGGCCTAGCCGAGAAGGATGTAGGTGGTCCCTAGAAGCTGGAAAGGGTGAGATACTAGATTCTCCCTAGCCTCCAGGAAGAACCAGCCCTGCTGACATCCTGATTCTAGCCTCATGAAATTGATGTCAGACTTCTGACTCCCAGAGTTTTGGTC
>NC_138382.1:60670165-60686541 GCF_054177405.1 Leptonychotes weddellii
GTACCCTCTTGTGGAAACGGAACTGTGCCCTCGTGGTATATTTATTTCTCAACCTCTTAGAAAATGATCAGAGTGCATTCTTCCAGAAGGCAGAAGGGAGTCTCAAGGAGGATTTCGGGTACAAGGAGACTGCGAAGAATGTGGAAAAGGCATGCGCTTTGAAGGAGTAGCCTGCTCTGATGAAAATGGACGACCTGTTGGCCCCTCCCACTGCTGCCGCTCTAGTGGGAGATGGATGAGGAGCACCGGATGGGAATGTACACGGGCAGCCCAGGAGGTGTATCCCAGATCTGGAGGTAGTAGCTTTGTTCTTTAGTAATTGTTTTAGTTGTCCTTTGTCAGTAACACACTGCCTTTCATAAAATATAGGCATTTGGAATGCACATACCCATAACCCACTGACTATCTGGAATGTGATTACTTCAGATCCTTGACTCACCTCACTCTACACTTCACCACTGGCCACTTGCTTCACTGTGGATGAGCACCGTTGCCCTACTTCACTGAAAAAGCCATGTCTAATACAAAATATATTTTGTGTTGTTTTTTTGTGCTCTGATCATTCATACAGAAAGCATCCGGCCTTGAATTTCTTCTAAGTTAGTTGACAAAATACCAATGAAAAAGCTGATTTAAAATGTCTCACAATATAATATACAAGTATACCCAACTGAATAGAATAAAACTGTAGGGGGAAAAAAAGTAGGCAATTTTGGAGAGTTTTATGAGCTATTATTAATCAGGGAGAAGACTGTCTTTTTTGAACTTTGGGAGAATTTGAAAGGTATGGGTGAATGGAGAAAAGAATGAGGATTAGATACAGTTAGGGTAAATGTTGATGGGGGAGGGCGCCTGGGTGGCTCAGTCGGTTAAGCGACTGCCTTCGGCTCAGGTCATGATCCTGGAGTCCCGGGATCGAGTCCCGCATCGGGCTCCCTGCTCAGCGGGGAGTCTGCTTCTCCCTCTGACCCTCCTCCCTCTCGTGCTCTCTGTCTCTCATTCTCTCTCTCGCAAATAAAAAAAAAAATGTTGATGGGGGAGGCTGAGACTAATGATTACAATGGAACTTATGAATTTCATAATCTAGTTGGTGGCTTTCTGTTTTTTTAAGACTAAAAAGGTTAAGAATTTTACAGAGGGTATGAAAGACAATTCATATTTGACTTGCTAACTCTGGTGAAAAAAAAGATTTTGGTCTCTGCCATCAGTCTTATGTTCTAATAAGTTCTCTTAATATTAGAAATGGTAAATTGAATTCAGTTCTAATGAAGTCAGGTAAATGACAGTTTGTCTTCATTGCCAAAGGATTAGCTATTCTTCACATTATACAATGCAACTTAAGGTTTAATAACTTTTTAATTGGTGAAATCATGGCTCTGCTTTCTGAGTTATTCTATAAAATTGTTTTCAGTGATTTGACGTGGAGAAACATTAAACATATCACAAGCAAGTAGTGGACCCATTTTATGGAAGCCAACGGTAGTTGACTCTAATTTTGTTTTTCCTTTTTTTTTCATATATTTTGGTTTATTTTCTAAAAATTGCTTTTCCTTCTTCCTATTGAAATATGATTGACTTACAATGTTGTATAAATTGTGGTGTACAACACGTCAGTTTGATAGATTTTTATATGGTAGTGATTGCCACTGTAGTGAGAATTAACACCTCTATCATCTTACATACTGTGGTTCAAAAATTAAGTTCTAGTCTCTTAGCAAGTTTGATTATAACGCAATATTGATGTGTATATTCACTATACTGTGCACGAAATCTCTAGGACTTACTTACTATTCAAAAAAGAGGAAAAACATACAGGGAATGTTAAGTTTTTTAAAAGTACGGAAAGTTGTATTGGTTAATCTGGAGGCCCATTTGAGGTAAAGAGACAGAAGTTAAGAAAAGAGTTACACTGGGAAGGTAGTTCTTTGCTCAAGGGGCAGTAGATGCATACACACCTCTCCACTTCTCTTATTCCATATTCTCCACCACACCTCTGAGATTTTCCCATGGCCCTCTGGAAGAAACAGCTACTTGACTTAACTCTTCAAATAGTGCAAGAGCATGCCTTTGTTGACAAAACTTACTTAACCTTGGGACGCCTGGGTGGCTCAGGCGGTTAAGCGGCTGCCTTCGGCCCAGGTCATGATCCCAGGGTCCTGGGATCGAGTCCCACATCGGGCTCCTTGCTCAGCAGGGAACCTGCTTCTCCCTCTCTCTCCCTCTGCTTGTGCTCTCTCTGTCAAATAAATAAAATCTTAAAAAAAAAAAAAAGCTTACTTAACCAAGACAGTCATAATGATTTTCTTTCTCTCTAGCACCTCACTTCTTCATTATGACACTATTCCCACTACACAGGTACGAGTCATAGACTGGTTCTCACTGCCCTGGAGGGAACCGCGTTTAGCCGAGATTCATTACAGTTTAGAACCCAAGGGGTGCTCTGCCCTGGTAGTGCACCCAGGTTAAATAAGACACTCTGGGACTCAGCCCCGTGGGTAGGCAGTGGGTTAGGAACAAACTTGGGAAAATCCAACTGAGACATTAGTTAAGAGAACTTTTCTTCTCAGAAAGTGTCTCCTAAGGGGAAATTTGAAGTGCCTTCAAAGTGAAATAATCTCTACTGATGAGCAACAGTGGAATATTGAGGGGTGGAGGTGGTTCGAAGTGCTCATAAAAGGGTCCAAAGACAATATTACTCTCAAGCTTAAGAAATGTACTCAGTTGCAAATGCCATGAAGTCTCATACTCTGTAGGATGCCATAATGATGGCTACAGGTCATATGTGTTTGTCCAAACCCACAGAATATACTAGCCCATGAGTAAAACCATACTGCAAACCATGGATTGTGAGTGATTGTGATGTGCCAATGTAGGTTCATCAATTGAATAACAAATGTACCCCTCCGCTGTGGGGTACTGATGATGGTGGAGGCTGTGGGGACGGGAGCAAGGAGTGTATAGGAAATCTCCGTACTTTCCCCTTAATTCTGCTGTGAACCTAAAACTGTTCTAAAGAAAAAAAAAAGCCTAATGAAAAAAGGAATTTTAAGAGAGCCAAGGTACCATGTTTAAGAACTTACCATTTAATCAACGACATAATAGAGACTATAAAGTAAAATAAAATAGGCAAAACACTGGAATAAACATTTCTGTAGACACACAAATGTCCAAAAAGTATATGAAAAGATGCTCAGCATCATTAATCACTAGAGAAATGCAAGTCAAAACCATTATGAGATATTACCTTATACCTATTAGAATGGTTAATGTATAAAAAAAGAAAAGAAAAAAAAATTACAAGTGTTGACGAAGATGTGGGCAAACTGGAAGCCTTGTGCACTGTTGGTGGGAATGTAATATAGTGCAGCCAATATGGAAAATAGTATGGAAGTTCCTCAAAAAATTAAAAATAGAATTATCATATGATCCAGCAATCTCACTTGTGGTTACATATCCAAAAGAATCGAAAGCAGGATCTCAAAGACATATCTTCACACCCATGTTCACTGCAGCATTATTCACAATAGCCAAGAGGTGGAAGCAACCCAAATGTCCAGCTATGGATGAGTGGATAAAGAAAATGTGTTATTCACATACGTGGCAAAGAAGATCAAGGTTGCAGATGGAATTAAGTTTGCTAATCAGCTGACCTTACAAGAGAGAGGTTATCTGCCTTGGCCCAAATATAATCACAAGGGTCCTTAAAAGTGGAAGGAGACAGAAGAGAGTTAGAGAAAGATGTGGTGAGCGAAGCAGGGTCAGGGTGATGCAATGTGAGACTTGACTCATCTGCTGGCTTTGGAGATGGAGGAAGGGGCCACGTTTGAGTCCCCTCAGGCTGCCATGACAGAATACCATAGACTGACCAGGAATTTACTTTCTTACAGTTCTGGAAGCTGGAAGTCTCTGCTTCAGGTACCAAACAGTGAGAGGCTGGAGAGAGAAGAGAAGCAATAAGTTCTCCTGCTGTGCTCTTGGGACCACAGTCCCTCCGGTCAGGAACAAGGGTTCTGTCCAAAGGATTTCAGGTGCCTGCCCCGCCATCATTGCTGGTGGCGTCACTGTCCCCACAGTACTGCCTGGGGATCTGGGCAGGAGATAATAGGAAAACATCAGGGAATGTACTTCACTCTTTCTGATACACAGGAGCCCCATTTCTCTTTCCAGACTGAAAAAGAAAAGGGAACGTCTGCTGGAGATCTTTCTGACTGAACCCAGTGTGTGGGTTTGGGTTTCAGCCTTCCCTTCAATCAAAGCCAACAAATACTGGCGGAGGGAGAGGAGGAGAGACAGAAATTCACCCTGAGTTTAGTGGTAGCTTGCAAGGTAGTTTCCTTCCCGGGTCTGCTTCTTATCTTATTTTTCAGAGTCCTCAGATAGATGCTCCACACATTCTGTCTAGAGGATTTATTTATTTATTAACTCATTCATTTTCTTTTAATTCCAGTATAGTTAACAGTGTAATATTAGTTTCGGGTGTACAATATAGTGATTCAACACTTCCATACATACAAGGATACACACAAGGACCAGTGCTCATCGTGATAAGTGCCCTCCTTAATCCCCATCACCTATTTCACTCAACCTCCCACTTAAGAATCTGTTTCTTGATTTCTCTCTCTCTCTCTCTTTTTCCTTTGCCTGTATGTTTTGTTTCTTAAATTTCACCTGAGTGAAATCATACCATATTTGTCTTTCTCTGACTTATCTCACTTAGCATAATACCCTCTAGCTCCACCCATGTCATTGCAAATGGCAAGAATTCGTTCTTTTTATGGCTGAGTAATATTCCATTATATATATACATAAATAATGGAATATTATGTATGTGTATATGTATAATGTATATATATATACACACACACACCACATTCCATTATATATATATAATATGTATATGTATATGTATAATGTATATATATACACATATATATATGTGTGTGTGTGTATATATACACACACACACCACATCTTCTTTAAGCATTCATCAGCCCAGGACACTTGGGCTGCTTAGAGCTTTTAATTGCTTTCTGTGGGAGAAACGGGATGGCACGTGCTTACTTCATGTTGATCCAAACTGGAATCTGTATCCTGGTTTTTGCCCTCTTCCTAAATAGAGTGTGCTCCCTTTCAATGCCCCTTTGTTGGCATTTCCTATTTGATGGCCTTTAAATATTAGTGTTTCTCTAGTTTCATCTCAAGCAATTTTCTCACTCTATACTCTCTCCCTAAGTTCATGTTAACCATGTTCATCACATAATTATGTATGTGCAACTATGTCACAAATTTCCATCTCCAGGCTGATCTTTCTCATTAATTAAAACCTGCATATCCTGGGGCGCCTGGGTGGCTCAGTCGGTTAAGCGTCTGCCTTCGGCTCAGGTCATGATCCCAGGGTCCTGGGATCGAGCCCCACATCGGGCTCCTTGCTCAACAGGGAGTCTACTTCTCCCCTGCCTGTCATTCCCCCTGCTTGTGCTTGCTCTCTGGCTCTCTCTGTGTCAAATAAATAAATAAAAATCTAAAAAAACAAAACAAAACAAAAAACCCCTGCATATCCAACTGATCCTTGATATTTCTACTTATAGGTCTCAAACTCATGACAAATTCAACATGTCTAAACCACAACTCATGATTAACCCTTCAACTCCACCATCAGCCTTTTTTGACACTCAGAAGTCACCACTGACATCTTCAGGAATGATCAAGTACCTCACTGAGTTACCATCACAAGTTTATTACATGCATATTTTTATTCAACAGATGTTCACTGAGCACTTGGTCCTTCACAAAAAGTCTGCACTAAACGTCCTCTCTGTGCCGGACCTGTGCTAATGCCTAGGTATACGATGGTTAATGAAACTGATAGAGCCCTTGCCTCCCTGAGCCTGCACACCAGCGCAACTGGTATGAAACAGGCCAACCCACAAATTATTATCAAGTTAGAAATTATGATAAGTGCTCCTAATAAAAGCAGCAGCAAGACAGAGCATAACACTTCCATGAAACTAAAGGAGTTGCATGTACCTAAAGCAAAGGATGCAAAGGGTGGGTAACCAGATTTAGAAAGTCCTTGAATGTCATTTTAAGGACTTCAAGTTTTCAAGCCACTGAGGGATTTAAGCAGGGAAGTAACATGATCAGATTTTTCTACAGCATAGATCTGGGTTATGTAATCAATCGTTCAGCAATTGGCTCTCTGTCAGATGTTGTTTTCCCTTCTCTGTCAAATATATCCCTCTTTTTAACAATACCTGAAAAGGACCCCTTACCCAGACTCTAAAAGTTATGACTGCAATTAGTAATGGTGGAGATGGAATCTAATCCAAATGAAGGAATGCACCATTTACCAATACTTAACTTTAGTATTACCTATAATATATAAAACACATTTATATTTATATTCACTTGTTTTCCATAGCAACTTTATGTACCATGTGGCTACAACTACTTTAACCCCTAATCTCTTAGGTACCAACTGCTACAGAGAGATCTGCCTGGGTCCCATCATGAGTCCTTTTCTGACATCTGGGTCATTTCTAATCTGTTTCAGTGTCCCATTTTGATCCATATCCCATTCTGAAACTCGTTTCCATGCAAATTCACTCAGTTCCTTGTGTCAAAGTTGATGACTAATTACAGAGGCTGCTCAGTTGCTGTGTCTTTAAGTTCTCATAATTCACTTTTCAGAGTAAAGATTTCAGATATGTCTAAAACTCTGGTTATTCCTGTTTATATTCTGTAGCACAGATATTACCGCGAATTCTGGGAGGCAGATAATTCGTTCTACTCGAACATAAAAGCCAGCTCTATTGTAATAAAAGCCTCCTACAGAATGCCACTTGACAATGACTCTGAAATTACCAGGAAATGCATGTGGTATCTGGTTGTGAAAGTTGAGGTATCCAAACAGAAAAAACAATTACTTCTGGGATGAAAGCTTTGTGGTCAGCTCACCTCTACTGCCCCAAAGCCAACTACTCAGGGCTTGCTTTCATCCTCCACTATCAAACATCTCTTGGCAGCAACACCTGGCATCCAATTTGTCCCCCTGCTGCATCACCAGAATTTTTTTTTTAGAGAGGGGGGCAGGGAGAGAGGGAGAGAAAGAATCTTAAGCAGGCTCCACGCCCAGTGCAGAACCCAAGGCGGGGCTCAATCCTACAACCCTGAGAAATCTTAGCTGCAATCAAGAGTCAGACGCTTAACTCACTGAGCCACCCAGGCGCCCCAGCATCACCAGCATTTTGCTGAGTGATAATTTAAAGTGTCTCTTTATGTGGGTTACACATCCCTGAACATGTAACGGAAGGCTTAGATCTAAGGGGATGGCCTACGAGTGAAAGCATCCAGAACTCAATAACCAATACTAAAACTCTTTAGGTCTTTCATATGTTGAAATTTGTCAGGTGGGTTAACCTTCCTCCACTCAAAACCCTCTCCCCTTCCCTACCCTGGACATGGAAGTAGACAAATGAGAGGGCACACACAGAGGAACAAACAATGGAAGGAAAAACAAAAGTAAAAGGCAACACGGGAGAAATGAGAACGAATCCTACTTTTATTTTGGAATGGTAGATTTTTTGCCGGAAACAATGTCTCCCAAAGTATGGTAATCTCAAAATCTGTACCAGAACTTCTCAGGGATCTATTTTTTTTTAACATTTTATTTATTTGACAGAGGGAGAGACAGCGAGAGAGGGAACACAAGCAGGGGGAGTGGGAGAGGGAGAAGCAGGCTTCCCGCTGAGCAGGGAGCCCGATGCGGGGCTCGATTCCAGGACCCTGGGACCATGACCTGGGCCGAAGGCAGACGCTTAACAACTGAGCCACCCAGGCGCCCCATCAGGGGTCTATTTTTAAATGCAGGCTATCAGGACCCCACCCCAGAGCTACTGAATCAGAATATCTGGGAGCAGAGAGGCCTAGAGTCCGCGTTTTTAACAAGCAAAATTTTTATACAAATAAAAGTTTTACAACAGCTAATACAAACATGGTCTCTGCAATCGTTGCCTATTTATATAAAGCAAGAAACCTCACTGCCCTACGGTGCTCCTGCATCATCTTCACAGGCGGTACGTACTTCTCACGGGGATTAGGGTAAAGCTGGTAAATGTCTTAGTTTACCCAATGGCTGCTGTGAACCTGAACGGGACACTCTCACAGGTTTCCTGGCCCTTGTGAAGTCAGTCACCCAATAAGGAGAAAAGGCTGACACACACAAAGCCTTCGTGCGGGGCCGAGAAACGGGTACAATTTACACAAGTGTCTATGCGCTGAGAAAAGCAGAGGCGGCAGGTGAGCAAATCACACGGGTACTGGAGGCTTTAGTCAGAAAGTCAGGAGCTTTCACCAGGAGTTCTGAATGAGGAAGGGCAATGACGGTTCCACCACAGCAGTGGAAGAACACGCTCTGCAAGACAAGAGGAGAAATGTCGCAGTTCAAGCTCTGCAACTGGGTGATGTTGAGCGAGTCTTTTAATTTTTCTCTAATCTTCTCATTTGCATAATCAAGGCCAATCTCTATTATTTGTTTCTTTGTATCTTTATGCGCCCACCTCATTCTAGAAAGGCTCTAAGGCAGAGAACATGCACCAATTTCTTCTGGCGCCAACACTCACTGGCTGAATTCATCCAGGTTTGCTGCAGGGGCAAATGTGCGGGAATGCTACAGACCCAGACTTCTCCAACCAGGAAACACAGCAGACAGAAAATACTACCAAATGCCAACTGCAACCTCCTACTGTCCACGGGCAATCACTTCGGTGTACACATATGTCACAACTGTAAAACTACAGGGCGAGGGGTGAAATCAGCGTTCTAAGGGTGAGCAGAATTTCTGTGGTGAATTCTGCCAGGAGCGCACCCCTGAGTCAGAGACGTTCGTGTGCTTGATACAACGGTATCTGGCCCAGTACTTTTCTCATGGCATCTTTGACTTCTTTGTTTCTTAAACTATAAATGATGGGGTTCAACATAGGGGTCAGCACTCCATAGAGCAGTGAGATGATCTTATCTACTTCTTGTGAGCTCGATGAAGGAGGCTTTAGGTACATAGAGAGGGCAGCCCCGTAATACAAGATCACCACAGTCAAGTGGGCACCACAGGTAGAAAAAGCTTTGTTTCTTCCCTCTGCCGAGCTGATTCTCAGAATGGTGGAAAGGATGAAGACACAAGAGATGCAAATTAAGAGCATGGGGATGGGCAGGAGAAGCACGCTGACCACCAGCATGATCACGTCCATGAGCAGTGAATCTGTGCATGCTAACTGCAGCATGGCCAGGATTTCGCATGTGAAGTGATCAATGAGATTCCCACAGAGGGGTACCCGCAGGGCGAAACTGGTTTCCAGCAGGGCGCTCAGACAACCCGCCACCCAAGAGGCAGTAGCCATGTGCATGCAGACCTGCCTGTTCAGGAGGATGGGGTACCTCAGGGGGTTGCAGATGGCCACGTAACGGTCGTACGCCATCACGGCCAGGAGCACACACTCTGTGGAGCCCATGGAAAGGGACAGATACATCTGTACAGCACACCCAGAAAAGGTAATGGTTTTCTGGGATGACAGCAAGTTCACCAGCAAAGTGGGAACAGAAGCAGATGTATAACAAATATCCACGAGAGAGAGATTTCCAAGGAACAAGTACATGGAGGCTTGGAGGCGTGAATCTAGGATAATGACCAAGATCAGAGAGCTGTTGCCCAAGAGGGTCATCAGGTACATCACAAGGCTGAAGACGAAGAGAACAATCTCTAACGTTGGGTATCTAGAAAAACCCTCCAGGAAAAAAAAGCTCCAAATGGTGAGGTTTCCTCCTTGCATTTCCTTTTTTGCACCTGTAGTTATTCTAATAGTGTTCTCTTCATTTCATCTGAGGACATAAAGAGGTGGATCAAGCAGCATGTTCATTTAGTTAGGAAAACACTTTTGAACTTATTTTCACTATTATAAATACAATTTTACCACAAGAAATCACAGGACTTACCTATTGATCTAAAGGGGGAGAAAACAGGTTTGATCTACATAAAAAACTGATACTTCCACAGCAAAATTTAGAAGAGAGTGCATTTGAAAACAAGATTAAACACATTTATTACCTGAATGTACCCATTCTAATACCCATTCTGATTATATTGAAGAGCCAGTTTACAAGTCACACAAAATAAGCCACCTTATTTAAACACCAACACACCCATGGTACAGTCTCGTTCACTGTTGAGACCCATACCTTCGTGAGTACGTAAATCGTGCTAAATATTATTCCCAGGCAATACTCTTCTTCTACATTAAAACCCATGAAGATCTCGAATAACGTTAAAACCCATGAAGATCTTGAATATGCAGAAGTTAAACTCCCTTTTTAAGCTACCTTAAAATCCCTTGGGAAAGAAGATTATGGATCATCTAATCATAAACAAGACGCTGAATGTTTTGGTTTTTTACATTTCACATGAACAGAAAGAAAAGACAAAGGCGTACCTTGCTTCTGCACTGATACTGCTCTTTATCACCTTCAATCATTTTCTTTTCCCTACTAGTTCTTTCCTTTCTATTTTTAGATATCTTCGTTCTGAAACATTCCCCGCGTCGTCATGGTCCCCGTGCACATCCTACCTTTGCTCTTTCTCTCACAGGCAAATTCCTCCGTGATATGGTTTACTTACAATGTTTCACTCCTCACTTTCTCATCCCCTGTGTTCCTTCTTGGTTTGTCTTTGAACCAGCGTTTTCATTTGCTTCCCAGGTCCCGTATTTCAAAAGCCGGCACACAGGGTGATGGTGTAATCACGTTGGGGGCAACAGCTTCTATCATGCCCCTGGAGCAGCAGAGGATTTATCCGATGAGTTTTCATTATATTATGTTATTCTCTGTGACTCCTGCTCCATTGTATCTCATTACTAGCCTATTAGCAAGCCCTTCCGCTGTTTCCTATTTTACTCCTCAGTCCCCAAGCAGCTTGCATTGTAGGTCCAAACATTATCTGCTCCCGCTCAGGACACTGTTGGTATTCTAGGGAATGCCTATCAGTAGGACTTTCCTCTGCGGTCCTCGAGCATGCAGAGTTCGTGCTTCTCCTCCTAAGAGCTCCATTTTTCCTACATCACAGTAGGGAGTTCTTACTCATTTGTTGGTTAACAGATTATTTCTTAGGGATTTCTCTGCTAGATTTTATATTTAACAAATTCTGTACAAAAATTTTATATTATTATAAGATTATTTTAAAGAAACTAAGCGTGTGCGTGTGTGTGTGTGTGTTACTCTTAAGACTAGCAAAAAAGACACAATGTTTTTTTTAGAATGAAAAATCAGCCCAGTTGCCAGAGACTTCGTATTTTCCTACTGTTTAAAAATAATAGCCAGGAGGGGCTCGGTTAGTGACGGATGAGACTCTTGATCTCAGGGTTTGAGCTCAAGCCCCACACTGGGTGTGGACATTACTTAAAAAAAAAAATCTTTAAAAAATAATAGTAGCCAGGAAAAATTTGTCCTGCCATCTGAATTCCCTGTCATCAACTCCAAATAAAATATTGTTTAGCTATGTGCAAGAAAGAATGAATGTATCCATACTTAAAATGTTAAATGTATTATATAAAAATCAACATTGTAATTCATTTCTTTCAAAAGTATTGACTGTCACCTCCATAACTAAAAGTGCCACAGACTACATAAATTTAAATCATCTGTTTTGTTTGGGGGGAATACCTGTTGTCCCTGAGCAATTTAAAGTTCAGCAGCTATAATACACAGAGGTTTGAAACTTTAGATCGTTGAGGGATAATGTCCCAATGATCCAATTATACCAAACTTTTAAAAATTGAGACACAATGAGCCACAGTTCTCCCAAAATAGTTTCAAAGAACTCATAAAAACAAAGTCTTCTATTCCCACACACAATGGAATATTACTCAGCCATCAAAAAAATGAAATCTTGCCATTTGCAACAACGTGGATGGAACTACAGGGTATTATGCTAAGCAAAATAAGTCAATCAGAGAAAGACAATTATCATACGATCTCACTCAAATGTAGAATTTAAGAAACAAAACAGAGGATCAACAGGGGAAGAGAGAAAAAAATAACCAGAGAGGCAGACAAACCATAAGAGACTCTTAATCACAGGAAACAAAGTGAGGGTTGCTGGAGGGGAGGGGGTTAGTGGGATGGGGTAACTGGGTGATGGACATTAGGGAGGGCATGTGATGTAATGAGCCCTGGGTATTATATAAGACTGATGAATCACTGACTTCTACCTCTGAAACCAATAATACATTATATGTTAATTAGCTGAATTTAAATTTAAAAAAAATTTTTTTTAAAAAGAGTTTTTTTCTTGAATGATTACAGTGTAGAA
The DNA here is from genome assembly GCF_054177405.1 of Leptonychotes weddellii. NCBI lineage: Eukaryota > Metazoa > Chordata > Mammalia > Carnivora > Phocidae > Leptonychotes > Leptonychotes weddellii. The sequence continues at coordinate 60,682,521 of NC_138382.1, forward strand.
TATTTAACAGTCTACAGAGAAAAGATATCCCCAGAATTCTAAGATACACATTTTTTCATTTGTGGAACTACTCCCTAGTTTTCAGAGTTTACAGGAAGAAAGTTTACTGTTTAAAGCACTTGTCCTAAACAACTTATCAGAAATTTTACTCAAAACACATATATTGAGGAGGGCCTTAAAGCAATGAACCCTCAGCAGCAATGGACACACCTAGCACCCAGATCTTGGTTTCTAAATACAATTCTCACCTAAAAAGACATGTAGTTCCCCTTTCCAAAGCTGGAGCAGGAAAAGACAAGACAGACCTAGAGCAGCTTACTGCACTAGAATATCAGGAAGTATGCAAAGAGTGACAGGAAAATTTCAAAAGGCCATAGGAAGCCACTTGATGAGGTTCCCATTGGCCAAATCTGCAACAGATTATTTGGAGCATCAAAATAAATAATGGTTAACATAGATTATAATCCAGAGAATAAAATAAGAATGCATGAGTTCTTCTGAAAGAAAGTAAGGAAAACTCTTCCTTACAGGAGAATACCAAAAAAATAAATATAAAAGAATGATGTCGCTAGAAAATCATTACAGGTTGTTGTAGTAATAGATTAGAACAGGTAAAATGTTATAGCAGGTAAATGTAAGCATCAGAGTGGTCAGAAGTAAAAGTTGGATGAGAAAACAGGGTATTTACATGGTGTCAAAGTATCGCACCACAAACTACTGATTAATTTCAAAAACAAGGTAATAATAGCTTTCCAGCGGGGAGACATGGAGGGCAACCACCTTAACATCACCAACCACGGGACCAACGGATTCCATGTGCTTTCTAATACGATGGACTTAATACCACTTCTATGATATTCCCATCAAAAATACATAACCTGAATCTAATCATGAGGGAAAACCAGACAAAATTAAATTAAGGGATATTCTGAAAATAACCGGCCTATACTTATCAGAACTGTCAAGATCAGGAAACAAAGGAAATGACTAAGAAAAGGTCCAGGAGATGAAAGAAACATGACAACTAAATGCGGTGCATTACCCAGCAGTCAGTATTAGACCATGGGGGCGGGGGGAGCTCTAAAGGACATTTTTAGGGCAATAGACGAAATTTGAATATGGGCTGTAGATTAGATAATAGATGGATCGGAGTGAAATCTCCTGATCTTCACAACTCCATAGTGCATATATGTAGGAGAACGTCCTTGTTCTAAAATACTTCAGTAGCTAGTGTTACAGGGACAAAATGTCTCCAACTTACCGGCAAAGAGTCCATAAAAAATGTTCGCTCCGGAGCGGCTGGCCCTGCACGTGGCCCCACCGCTCCTGGAGCCAAGTCCCGGCGGCAGCGGCGGGCGGGGATCTGGGGCCCCGGGCGGTCCCCGCAGGCCTAGGAGGCGGCGACGCAGCGGGGCCGCGGGGCCGGGGGGCGGGGGGCCCGGGAGGCCAGCTGCGCGGGTGCGCAGCCCGGGCGTCCCGGCCTGTCCCGCGGCCTCACCCCGGCCTGCGGCGCCACCCCCGAGTCTGCCCGCCGGTCCCCGCAGCAAGCACGTGCGGGGCGCCCGGAACGGCAGGACGGCACGTGCGGGCGCTACCGGGGCGTGCCCCAGCCGGACCAGCAGGGTGAAGCGCATCCCCGACCAGCCCTGCCCCAACCCAAAGCGCAGAGGAGCCTGGCTCGGGGCAGGGAGAGTGCGCGCGAACAAGGGCTGAAGGCGCCCTCGGGGGCCTCGTGGCCACCGGGCCGAAGCAGAGGCCCCCCCCCGGCCCCCCACAGGCCACCCGGTGCTTCGTCACGACCTCCCCGCGCAGCTGGTACCGAGGGGTCGCCCCGCCGCGCGCGGGAACCCGCTGATCAATCACCCGGGGTTGGGAGCTCGCGCAGGTGTAACCAATGGCTTCTGGAACACTCCTGCGGACGCCAGCAACACCGGGATGCCAGGTCGGGAGGCGCACTGACACCGAGCCGGTGGGTGTGCGGCTGGCGGAGCCTGAGGAATGCGGGGCTCGAGGCCTTCCGCAAGGGCACTGGCCCCCGCCCGCGCCCGCTCAGCCTGGACAGGGCCCTCCCTGGTGGTCGTCATTTACGAGGACGTGGGGAAGCTGCCGGACGAAGTGTGGCACAGACCCCGCCCGCAGCGGCTGCGTGGGTGCCGCCCCCACGCGCCTCCAGACCGGCCCCAACGTCCGTCTCCTCACGATCCCGGGGCGCTTGGTGACCTGGGTCGACTCCTGCGGCCATCAAGGCCACGTGTCCCGTGGGGCCACGTGTCCTCGTAGTCTGCATGATACCACCGTGGCGTCCGTGTGTCCAGCCGACGTGGAGGGTCTCTCTGGCCTGCGAATGTGTGCACACTGTCCACAGGCCGACTCAGGAGTCATGTTGCTTGTGTTTCGTGGTGTATGTCATGTGACCCTGCGTCTCACTTCCTGGGGTGCCCTTGTCCTGCTGCCGTGAGCCGGCCCCAGCCTGTGCTTTTCACCCTGGGCAGCAAGGGCCCTTGCCCTGCGGCCCACCACCAATGCCGGGCGTCAGCCTAGCCTCACCCACTTCTCCTGCCACTGGCCTTGCCTGGCCCTTGGGCCCTTCACCTGCGACAGGGTGGCACTTGCCACCCTCAGGACCACCTTCCCGAGGCAGAATAAACTGAATCCTGTTGGGGGGGCGGGGGAAGTTTACTTTAGTTGTGCGTGGACAGCAGGTACATTTGTTACCATGTTCTTTTTGCAAGGTATGCAGTTTCCATCTTTCCTGTGTCCTTATGACAGTTCATATACTCTGGATCACCAAGGGTGAATGGACACGCCAGATAAAGAACGACCAGAACTTGGGCATACCACATGAATAAGCAGATTTTTTTTCCTCCTTAGGAAAAGAAGTAACTAACAATAGACCTAATTAAGTTGTAGAATGACATTTTGGGGATAATGGGCTAGAGTGGCCCATTCATGATAAGCTTGAACTAGTTAAACCTGCTACACCCAATGGGCTTGTTTGACTGTAAGACACAGGAAACAACGCAGAGTTAATGACTTCACAGTTTTCATAAGATTCATCTTGAAATTCTACTCTCCTACTAAACATCAGTGCTCACAATAAATCTATCACCAGGCAACAATGCAACAATAATTTTGCTAGAAGATTGACAATGAGATATTAAGTAGAAATGAGAGGCATTGATATTGGAGAAAAGGAGATAAAATTATCACTTGCAAACTATATGATTTTATGTCTAAAAAGAAGAGATCCAATTAAAACTGTTCCCCAGCAATACTAACAGATAAATAAAAATCAGTAATTTTCTTGTAGCCAGTTGAAAGATATAGTGACCAGAAAAAGATGCCATTATCAATTATATTAAAATTCTGAGAAATCTTAGAATGACTCTAGTAAGAACAGTGCAGAACTTACATGAAGGGAACAATAAAATTCTAATAACAGTAGTGACATAACCAGTAAACTAAATGAATCCTGATGCAACATCTTGAGTCCACTTTTGTTATTTTGATCAATAAACAAAAATAATTCTTTTCTGAAGAGTGCCTGGGTGGCTCAGTTGGTTAAGTGTCTGACTCTTGATTTTTGGCTCAGGTCATGATCTCAGGGTCATGAGATCAAGCCCTGCTTTGGGCTCAGCTCTGGGCGTGGAGTCTGCTTAAGATTCTCTCTCCGCCTCTCCCTCTGCCCCTCCACTGCGCTCTCTCTCTCTCTCTCTCTCTCTCGCTCTCAAAATAAATAAATAAATAGATAGATAAATAAATAAATAAATAAATAAAATCTTTTCTGGCAAGACACAAAATTACTATATTAAAGTGATACCTTCGGGCGCCTGGGTGGCTCAGTTGGTTAAGCGACTGCCTTCGGCTCAGGTCATGATCCTGGAGTCCTGGGATCGAGTCCCGCATCGGGCTCCCTGCTCAGCGGGGGTCTGCTTCTCCCTCTGACCCTCTGAGCACGTCTCTCGTGCTCTCTGTCTCTCATTCTCTCTCTCAAATAAATAAAATCTTTAAAAAAATAATA